>NW_009623001.1:0-664 GCF_000690535.1 Cariama cristata
TCCGAGCGCTACACGCACGGCGTTTCCAGCGCTCTGCGCTTCAAGGGCACCGAATACACTAAAACTTGTAAAAATTACACCCAAAGGCAGCTGACACAAAAAAGCGTACTGGAGCCTCTTGTCCAAAAAAAAAAAAAAAAACTCCCTCTCTTTATTTCTGTGGCATTTCGGATGCCTGTGTTAAAATGTCGCCAGCCCTCGTCGATAGCTCTCTTCCCTGTTGATGGATTTTGTAAGGGACTAAGAAAATGAGGCCAGCCAGAAAGTGTGACCCAATCCAGGAACAGGAAACACGTAGGGGAGCCCTGCAAGTCAGGATTGCTGCCCGCAAATTAAGGTGCCCCTTGATTGCCAAACTACGACAATCAAAGAAAATACTCTTTTTTTTTTCTTTTTTTTTTTTTTTCTTGCTTAGCCTGGGAAGAAACTCTCGCAAAGCTTCCCGGTGGGAGGACCCCGCTTTATTTCTTTGGGTCGCGGCGAGGTGCGGAGTCCTTTGCCTCAGAGAACACCCGTGGGCTAACGCCGTGCGCAAGTGACATTTTCCTTCAGGCTGTGGGACAAACTCAGGTTGACTGCAGGGAGAGGCTTGGTGGGCTGGTGGGTCGGTCGGTGGGTAGGGCAAAGGCGCCTGGCAGCACGGTGATGGCCTCGGCGGGTCACA
>NW_009623001.1:710-943 GCF_000690535.1 Cariama cristata
AACCGGATTATTAACTGGCGCGACGCTGTTATTCCGTCCCCACACGTGGCATCACTTCGTTTTACCTTTCCGTAGTACATCTTTCCTCTTTCTCCAAGGGAAGGATGCCAATCGAAATGTTTCGTTGACAGCACGAATATTTTTCGCACTGGCAAATCAAGCAGTCCGTAAATTGTTTGGGACGATTCACCCATCTCGCAGGTACCAGATGCGGGAGAGGCAAAGGAACGAGA
>NW_009623002.1:0-33265 GCF_000690535.1 Cariama cristata
CCGGCCTGGCTGACAGAGCCGGCGGAGCCTCCCAGCTGGGACGTGGCTGTGGTCTCTGCAGGAATCCAAGAAGCACCTGGCTGGGTTGGGTGTGCTGGGACTGGGCAACCTGATCACTGAGATCACAGCCAGCGAGGAGGACAGCCCGGAGGCCGACGGAGCCCACCTGGATGAGGAAGGTTAGGCACTGGGGTACTTGCAGTTAAATGACAGAGGGGCTGCAGGATCAGAGCTCTTACTGGAGAGCAGGACCTCAGGCCATTTGGGGCTGCAAGAAATATGATGTTGTCTGGTCGGAGGTCCTGTGGTAAAGGCCTTGCCTTCTGCTTTTTGCCAGAGTGAATCCCACATTATCTTCTGGTCACTTTTGCACTTGTCCTCTTTCATTTCTTCCAAGTTTTATTTTTCTTTCTCGTAAGTAGCTTTATTCTGTTTTCCCCTGTATTAAACAAGCCTGTTTAGTGCACAGTATTATTATGTCTCTCTTTTTGTTTCTGAGCTTGTTGAACAGTTTCACAGAGTAAGTGAAAGGTGTTCATTGTGCTAAAGTTGGTTACTTGCCAATCTTTAGGGGAAATTCAGAGCTCTTGGAACTTTTGGTTGGAATGAGGGGAAAAGTACTCTGATGGGAGATGTTAATCAGATGGTTTTGTTCCTCTAAAGAAAGGAAGCATAGGAAAGTATTCATATGTATATACTGAAGTTAGTAATATATATTAAGATACAATTTTGTGTGACTAGATTTCTTTTCTTCCTAGGCTGGGTTAAAAGCACAGAAGATGCTGTCGATTATTCAGATATTAATGAAGTGGCAGAAGATGAGAGCCGCAGGTATAAGCAGGCAATGGGCAGCCTGCAGCCGGTCCGAAGACCAGGTAAATGAGATTAGCGAAATGAGATTTGTGAAACTATGTTCGCTGGATGAAGCCACTGCTTGATATTTTCCTTTTTTAATGAATTAATTCCTCATTAGAGTTAAACTATACTCAGAAGAGAAGCCAGGATTGTCCTTTTACTCTGGGATGCCCTGCAGAGAATACCCAATACCTGCTCATATTTCTTTAACCTGTGTTCTTAGGAAGAGGGTTATGCAGGAGGCCAGGGGCTTCTCAGAGCTACTCAGGATAGAGATAGGGTCCTACTCCTTTAGAGAGTCACTTCAATCTTAATAGCTCTCCCCTGTTTTACCCTTGAATTCTTTTTTTTGAAATGATTTTCTGCAGAAGGCACTTTGGTTCTTTTGTCGGTCCCAGGGATCTCTGTCTGACCTAGAACAGATTTTCAAAAACATGCAGCTTTTCCCTTTCAGTGGCTGCTAGTGTAAATGTTAATCTTTGCATATTCCATAAAGCTGCCTTACACTTAACCTTTCTGTTGACATATTGTGGTTAGTGGGATGTAAAGGTGATTGGTCTTTTTAACCACATTTTTGTTACCTCTTTAGCAGCTTTATTTGCTCTGCAAAGCATGAATAAGGGGAGGTGATAGAAGAAAAAAAAATATTTTAAGTGCTTCAGTCATCTTTCTGTCAGTTTGCCTTTTTCCCTCCTTCCCACTCTTTCTTAAATTTCAGTCTTGCAAATGAGTTTGTGCAGCACGTCAAACTTGTAGGAGTTTTCCATCTAGTTACAAAATGAGAATGGTCTCCTTACTAATGAGAGACAGATATGAGGTAGTATAAATGGGAAGGGTGCCTGGTTCCCTTTTATTGTCTGCTTAATGTGCAGTCTTGTCTCCTGACTGGTTAGATGAAGATGAGGATGATTATGACGCTGACTGTGAAGACATTGATTCCAAGTTGATGCCACCGCCACCACCACCTCCGATACCTGGAAAGAAAGAAGATGAAAAGGATGCAGCTGCCACTGGTGAGTGAGGACTTTCTTCTTCTCTGGCAATATGAATGTCTGAAGGAAGCAAACACTGCTGTGTAGCAGTTCGTTCTGCGGCAAGCACCACGCATCGTCAAAATTCAGTCTGCAGACTGCATCTAAAGGTGGGTCTTTGTCCTGCTATGCAATATTGTAGGATTGTCTGGAAAGTAGGGTGAAATATTGTATTTCCAGTGATTGTTAAAATACTGATATTGACAATGAAACTACTTTTTTATCTCATCCTCTCAGTTGTGGCTGGGAAATTCACCTGGAACGCTTAGGATAAAATGAAAGGTTAAACAAGAATGGTACTCATAACACCTGCAGAAGCTTAATTTTTGCATAACTTGGTATAAACAGTAGATGTGGCATTATGGGGTTGTACTAGGGGACAGGGAGGAAACCTGTTTGTTTATAAGGTGCTTATTCTGTTGTAGTATCTGAAGATGGAGACGGTATCATTTTGCCCTCCATCATTGCTCCTTCCTCTGCTGCCTCCGACAAGGTGGATTTCAGCAGCAGCTCTGATTCTGAGTCAGAGATGGGACCTCAAGAAGCCAGGCAGGCAGAATCCAAGGAAGGCAAACTCACACTTCCTCTTGCAGGAATCATGCAGCGAGATGCTACCAAACAGTTGCCAAGTGTTACAGAGCTCTTCCCGGAATTTCGACCAGGCAAGGTATTGTAAGAGAGATGTGGAAGTGACAGAAACTGTATCATGTAAGCCCTCTAAATATGAATCATATAGTATTAAGGGTATGTAGTAAGTAATTGCATAGATGTTCATGCTCACCTCAATACTTTCTCCAGTTTCTGTGTGCTGCTGTTTCCACACTGCTTAACGTTTAATGCTTTTCCTGCCATTTGCAGGAACCTCTTAAAAGCATCATATAAATCAGGGTATGAAATAATGTTTTGCTGTTCTATAAGACCATAGCACAGTCCTGTTGATTTGTGAAAATTGTTTTTCTGAGGTAGTAGAGAATACTTTTGCCAGATGATTACAAAACATAATGCTAATCTGTCTGCTTTCTGGCTTTTCTGGCAAATATTTGCTCTTCCTTTCATGCTGTCCTGAACTTGGTGTGCTGTTCTTGAAATAATTTGTGATCTGTATCCTTTACTTAATCCTCACTCAAAACTGCTCTGAGTATGGATCAGAAATTAGCTCAGTAACAAGTTGCTTGAAAGAACCAGCAAAGTGAATTCATTACAATACTTTCCTAAATGCTTCCAAATAGCAAATGTAGCTGATGTATTTCAGTAATTATTTTGAAAGTTTTAAAGATGTCAAGAGGGGAAGAAGTGTGGGAGGGGAAGGAGAATAAAGATGAGCTTATAATTGCCAAACAGATGGTTAACTTGGTCTTATGTGTGCCTCCATCACAGGCTTTGTGTAAGGAGCTGAGCAATTTGCATAATTAATTGTCATGTTTTAATGATTTAGCTATTAGAAATCTAGGTGAGGCTCTAGCACAGAAGTTAGCCTTCTGGATGCTGTCTTGGCTTTTGCAAATTTGCCGTTTCCTATATTACTGTATTTTGTATCAGTTGGTATGTTCATTTCTTCAGTGCTCAACATGTCCTGTCAGGGACTGGCTCAGTGTCAAATGTGCCCAGTGGGTGCAGAAATCAGCTGTTAATGCTGAGCACTTTTTGTAATTAATTCCTGAGCACTAGAGCTGGCAAAGCCGGAAATCCTGTAGATTCTGCTATGAGGATTGGTTGATGTCTGAGAATGTGCATGTTGGTGTAGCACTGTTTTTCTTGATAGAACCACTTAAAATAGCATGTGGAGAAGCTGACTTTGTGTTTCATTAAACTGTTAGCAGCTTAACTATGTCGGAGACCTTTGCCCTTGGTGAAAGGTCATTGAAATTGGCCAAAGGGTTCAGAAGTAATCTGGGGGAGTTTTAGGAAGAAGGATAACATGGATGTGGGCAGAGATGGTCAGAGTGGTCATATAGGTTATATTTCCTTTGGGGAGCAGCATAACAGATTAACAGGGAACGTCAGTAGGATGTCTCTTTACAAATCTTTGGTTCTAATTCCTGTTTCCTAAATCTGTCAGTTAATTTGGGAATAATGTTTTCCCTCTTTACAAGAGTGCTCTGAAGAAACAATTGTTGGTGCTTAAAAAACAGCAATCATAATCGTAGAAGAAACAGCAGAGAAAGCTTGTTATAGTTGTTAGTGCAGGTCTGAGAGGTATGCAGTATGCATATAGGGGAACTGCATTATGATGGAAATAAAAATGAGTGTATTATGTCTGGACTGTGGTATTTGTTTTTATCTTGTTGCTTAAGAAGTGTCTGCTTTATATAATTGTCTTCTAGCTGTGTCTCTTGCTAACAATTTTATCAACTCTTTTTCAATCTCCATGTGTCTTTCTGAAGGTAGTGAATTGTTCGAAATGAAAAAAATTATTTCCAGGTGGTGTCTTACCACATGCCCAATATGTAAACGCAATCTTTCTTCCCTCTGAGTTTCTTTGTGTCTGAGATTAAGAATAAATCCTTTTGAAAAGGAAGGATCCGTCAAGCAAATGGATCAGAAACTTGTTTTCAAGTATAGCCAAGACATTTTTGATTGCCTCAGGGGCTGGGGTTGTAGTACAGGCCAAGCTTCTGAATGTCAGAATGCTTTCTTTCATTACTGCTTTTTCAGGTGAGGGAAAGACAGACAAACGTTGCACAGTGGTGGTTTTTTTTTTTCTCTGACCCTCTTGTTTTTTCCTATTCTAGGTGCTGCGTTTCCTGCGTCTCTTTGGCCCTGGAAAGAACGTTCCATCGGTTTGGCGTAGTGCCCGAAGGAAACGCAAGAAGAAACATCGGGAGTTGGCACAGGAAGTGCAGATACAGGAGGGTGAAGTTGTAGTTGAGAGTGGAATGGAAGGAAAATCTCCTTGGGAATATGAGTTTGCTGCTCCTCCCCCTCCTGAGCAGTGCCTTTCAGATGATGAGGTGGGATATCTGAGACTTAGAGAGAGTCGCCAGCTAGCACTGGGGGTAGTAGTGGATTGCACAGCAACTTTTAGAGTAAAGAGCTTTTCCTCCAAAATAAAACTGGAGGACAGGGTTGGCTTGTATTCCATCTGTGCAGAAGCTCTTCTCCAGGTACTAGTCAGTGACTTCAGGTGATTGCTTCTTACTGAGCAGACTGCATCCATGGTACAGGATCAATAGGAGAGCTTATCCTCTTTGTATCAAGAAGAAATCTCTGTGTTCTTGGAAGTCTAATTGCAGAACATTCTTAAGGCGGCTAGTAAGTATGGAAAAGCACTTCTTAGAAATACTTTCCTCCTCTGAGAATAAACTGGGAAACTTGGAAGGAAAAAACCTTTTACTGACACTTAGATAGATCATCTGTGTAACCATTCCATCCTTTGCTGTGCTTCAGATTACCATGATGGCACCTGTGGAATCGAAATTTTCCCAGTCAACTGGTGATATAGACAAGGTGACAGATACAAAGCCTAAAGTGGCGGAATGGCGCTATGGCCCAGCACAGCTCTGGTATGATATGCTGGGGATCCCTGAAGATGGCAGTGGATTTGATTACGGTTTCAAGCTGAAGGAGAAAAAGAAGGAGCAGGAGGTTAAAGGACACACAGATGAGGGGGTGAGAGAGCAACTGTGAGGGAAGGTGTGGAGGTGTGTGTGGCACTGGGGATTGCTGCACAATGACAGCTTGGTGATGGGCCGATGGATGCTTGTGCACCATGCAAAATGAGACTTTCAATTTTCCTCCTTTAGTTTAAAAGTATAAAGTCAATGCAGATCTTCAAGCAACTATTCTTTCCTTCCAGGGTGCAGAGTTGATGGATGAGAAGGATGATCTGCTAGCTGATGAGCACTTCCTTATGGTGACACAGCTCCAATGGGAGGATGATGTTATCTGGAATGGAGAAGATGTCAAGCACAAAGGGACTAAGACACAGCGGGCAAGTTTGGCAGGCTGGCTGCCATCCAGCATGACTAGAAATGCCACTGCATACAATGCCCAACAAGGTAATCAATGGTCTGATGTGAATTGTGCTTGGTGTAGTTGAGCTTACTCATTGCACGCTTTCGTCTCAAATACAGAACAGAATTCTTCCTGTCGGGGATTGTTTTTTTGCAAAATCGTAGCTCCGCTCAGAATTCTGAGACTCTAATGTTCTTTTCAAAAACAGAGTAGGTCCCTTCTGTTAAACAAAATACTGGCTTCGGCTTTCTTCTCTCCATGTGTAATAGCAGATGCTAGATCCAGCTACATTAGTATCAAGCAAAGCCGCACTTAGGATGTGCGCTGTTTATAGGCCAATGGAATTTTCTTTATATGGTGTTTTTTTGTTTTTTTTTTTAAATTGGAAGAATTGTGTAGAAGTCTTCTGAAGTTTCTCCTGGACTGGTAATGGTACTCTGTTTTTTCTAGATAGGAAGTAACAATTCTTACAAGCCTCAGACTTCTCTTAGACACAAATGCATTTTGAACTGAAATTGCTTGTGTAGAATGAATGTTTATAATCTGTTATACCTTAGACTGCTTCTACAAGTAAAGACTAATTGGAATCAGATCTTTATTGGGTACTAGTGTCAATCCTTTACTGTTCAGCTATGAGTACAGGACACTCTGAGGAGTTGGGTAGATGAATTGGAGATAGCTTTTTATGACAATTTTCCTTTCAGCACAGTTGTGCCTGAGCTATTGAGGCCTGGGCTTGCTGTGTCTGAGTCCCATCAAAAGCTACAGTAACATGTTAAACATGGTTGGTCTGTTGACATGTGTTAGGTCTTATGCCTTCCAGAAGCGTTAACTTAAGTCACATGTGAGCATAGGTGAGTTGATCTGCCCTGGGAGAAGCTGCCTCCACGGAATGATTCCTTGAGGTCTCCTTGGCCATCCTTTTTTCTATGACAGTTTGACATAAGACAGGAAGCTGCTGGAGGCCAGACCAACTGTTTTGTCAATGGCGGCTGTCTGCTCAAGGCCTGACACTTTTATAGGGATCATAAAGAAATGCATCTTGTGCATTGTCATGCAGCATATGTAAAGCAAGCCAAACATAACTTTGAAGAGGCCGCATACTCCAGCAGTAAGCTGTGGGTGAACATGTTTTTGTAAATTCTTAGCCCTACTAATGACACAGGACACTGTATGCGATATGAGCAGTAGGCCCATCCTGGGTCAGGCTGGAAATCACTCTCTGTGCAACTCCCAAATTCTGATTTAAGGCAATACAATGCCCCCTAACCCCCCCACACCCTCAAGGTAAACTTACTTTTGTTTTCCTTTTCTCTAGGTTTGAACCGCAGTGGCTCTTTGCTGAATCCACCAATTCCACTAGCACAGAAACCAAATGTAGCAGGAGTCCTAGGCATAGCAAAAGGCAAAGAAAAGCAGGTCCCTGAACAGCAAGGTAATGAGGATGTCAATCGTTGGCCTATGAATAGGTGCATGTGACACATGTCTGTATAGACTAGTGTTCTGTGTAATAGCAGAGTCCTTTTGTTATCACGAGGTGTAGATAAAAGGAACACTTGTTTGCTCTAACACCTGTTAAAGGCCCTATTTCATTCTTGAAGGTTCTCTGTGTTTCAGTGGAGCAAAAGCCTTATCACCAAGGAGTAGATGAAAGGGACACTTGTTTGCTTTAACACCTGTTAAAGGCCCTGTTTCATTCTTGGAGGTTCTCTGTGTTTCAGTGGAGCAAAAGCTCTAAGTGTTGGTAAAGCTGAGACTTGGGTCTCTGCCTTCTCTTTGCTTCCAAGATGAGTTTTCTTTTACCTTTTAGAGGTCCTGCCTCAGAAAGCCCTGAAAGATGGGGAAGGTTGAGGGAATAAGATGCGGGGATGAGCTCTCAAATGTTTTTCTGCCAAGGTAGCGTATAAAACTCTTAAGGATTCTACCTTATGATTGTTGCAGTTTCCCTGGATGAAGACAAGCCCTGGTACTCTATTTTCCCA
Organism: Cariama cristata; assembly: GCF_000690535.1. Taxonomy (NCBI): domain Eukaryota; kingdom Metazoa; phylum Chordata; class Aves; order Cariamiformes; family Cariamidae; genus Cariama; species Cariama cristata. The sequence goes on from NW_009623002.1 coordinate 7,823, forward strand.
ATTGATAATGAAGAGTTAGTATATGGCCGTTGGGAAGACAGTATCATCTGGGATGACCAGGCAATGGAAACCTACTTGGATCCCCCTGTCTTAACACTTGATCCAAATGATGAAAACATAATTCTAGGTATGTTTATGGCATCCAGAAATTTGACTCAAATGAGAAAAGACAAGCGGAAATGGAAGCAAGGATTTATATTCACACTCTAATGGAAATAAATGGACTGGGGCAATACTTACGGCCTTTCTTTGTTCTGTCTTTTGAAGATAATGTGCAAATAAAGGCGTATGCAGAAGGTGGCAACGCTAATAACTCTAATGGTGTGGTACATGCTTTCAGCTCCCAAGTTAAAAGCAGTAACGGGAGAGTAAAAATTAATGCCCTGAAACTTAAATTTAACATAATTAGTCAGACTCTTGGTGTGTTTTAGAAGTGACTGTCTTAATTTTACTTACATGCGTGTTGGTTTGAAGAGGGAAGGTAGAGGAATAAACCACAAACTAGTTCATGCCATTCTCAGCATGGCTTGTATTCAAAGCCTGAAGAAGCAGATTCCTTAATCCTCTTTCAGGTTATGGTAATGGCACATGGGAGCAATGACTTTGCATAATACCTGTCAGCATTTTTGTTGCTGCTACAAACTTACTCCATATTCCTGGAGTTTGATTTGAATGTACTTGCTGCTTATATTGCTACAAACTGGGGAGCTTTTTGTCTTACTCGAACTGCTAAAATCACCAATTTCTGTTAGATCTGTGTGTTGGTAATCTTTAAGCAGCCTTATGTAATTTAAGGATAGGCATATCTTGCTACACTTTTATATAGCCTGGATTGCATTTCCTTCCTTCAGGAAAGTGGATCAGTTCTAAGAATTTCTATATGTATTGATTGGAATGTTTTGATATTAGCCAGCTACCTTGAAAATCACTCTTAATTTGAGCTTGGTTAAAGACAGACAGACTCTCAGTATTTTCTTTCCAAGTCTGAAATACACCACAAAATTGCAGATGTTTGTATAAATATTAACATTCTTATTTTATATAGAGTGACATGAGATCTGTGCATGAAGTTGATACAGCGTTTACCAAGCCCATGTCACTAGGCCCTGCTTCTTGTGTGAAAATCTTACTTGGAGAATCCAGGCTTCGCAAATTGTTAACTTTTAAATTTCATACTACTTTCCTGGAATTTTTCAGGATTCCCTTTTCGGTTCAGGTCCATATTATCTTTGGATTGAGGCTTACTTTCATGTCATATATATGTTGGGAAGAAAAGAATTATTAATACATGTAATTGGGAAACAGTATTGGCACTCGTGTTGCCTTGACTCTGAACTCTTCAGAATAGCTTTGGCAGAACAGATGCTATTTCTTGTACTTTCATTGATTAGATTGTTAGTAAATTTGTGTTGAGCAGTGGGTACCCCAGCCAGTCCTCACAGTCACCCTCCTCCCATTCAAATCTACTCACTGCTGAAGAAGGTAAGGTAGAGATTTAAGCATGGAGCTTTTCTGTGTTGTTTGAGCTTGTTTCATATTAACTTGTATGGAGGAAAAGGGGGAGGAATATAGGAGGAGGACAGTCACCCCAGAAACTGAACAAAAAGGCTGAAATGTCTGGACCAAGGTGCAGCTCAGTAGGAGGCTGCAGTGCTGAAAAGGGAACCCTAGGACAAGTGCCCTACGTTGTGATTGCTTATGTTTTTAGAAATTCCTGATGAAAAGGAAGAAATGACTTTGAACTCTCCATCCAAGGAGAACAAGAAAGAATCTTCTCTAAAGAAGAGTCGAATCCTGTTGGGAAAAACAGGTGTCATCAAGGAAGAACCACAGCAGGTCAGCATAAGCTTTAGCACTTGGCAGGCTGGGAATGATGTGGAAGGAGTGGTATATATATATATTTTTTTTTTGGTAACACCTCTCTCTGTGTTTGAAATTGAATTAGAACATGTCTCAGCCAGAGGTAAAGGATCCCTGGAACCTCTCCAATGATGAGTTTTACTACCCCAAACAGCAGGGACTTCGAGGAACCTTTGGAGGCAACATCATTCAGGTAGTCACAGTAGTGTTGGCAATGGAGTGTCTTGATGGGAGATTTCTAGCTGAGAGTATGACTTAGGATTTGTAGAAAAACAGAATTTAGATTACAGCAGGTCAGTTATGTGTTCATGAGAGAGATTTTTAATGTTGTTTAATTAAAATGATTAGAAAGGAGTTTGAACTAACTTCTTCATTGCCCCATCAAACTGAGGTTTAAGTGCTGCTAGATTTTGCTGCATCATACTTGCCATACTTTTGTTTGGTGTCTCTGTAGTGCTCTTTCTGAAGCAGTAGTGGGAGAGGGGAAAGTTGTGCTGATAGTCAAGAGGTGAGGCTGTACTTCTGTTACTAGTGTGTGTTTTAATCTGGATATTATAAAAATAATTTAGATAATGATGAATTTGAATATAATTCAAAGTGCACGCTTTCTTACTGTTAGGAATAATGGCTTTGCATGCTCCTAGTTAATAAAAAATCCTCTCATAGTAAAATTAAAAATAGTAAAATTAAAGTTGTCTCTGTCCAGAAAGGAAAGATCTATATATGGACCGAAGCACTTTCTGTCAAAAGGCAACGTGTATGGTAACAGGTGAATTTCAATGCACTAGTATTACTGCTAGCAGACCTAAAAATACTACTAGGTTCTGTTATATAAGGGTTAGCAGGATAGGAGGATGATCTTGGTTTTGAGATGATATGTGTCGTTCTTATCACACATTTTGTTCCTCTGTTAGCACTCCATCCCAGCAGTGGAACTTCGCCAGCCATTCTTTCCCACCCATATGGGTCCTATGAAGCTCCGACAATTTCATCGGCCACCCCTGAAGAAATACTCTTTTGGTGCCTTGTCCCAACCAGGGCCCCATGCTGTGCAACCTCTGCTGAAGCACATAAAAAAGAAAGCCAAGGTACAGTTATTTTTCTATGTATCTGATGTCTGCTGTGGCTCCATTTGCACAGCAGATCTGTTTGATGTGCTCTTTTCCTGACACTGTCTTTTCACTGGCACAGATGAGAGAGCAGGAGCGTCAGGCTTCTGGCGGGGGTGAAATGTTCTTCATGCGCACACCACAGGACCTAACTGGCAAGGATGGAGATCTCATCCTTGCTGAATACAGTGAGGAGAACGCCCCTTTAATGATGCAGGTTGGCATGGCAACAAAGATTAAAAATTACTACAAAAGGGTGAGTATGCAGGTTTTGCTGTTGGACAGTGATTTTCTTCTGCCTCTCACTGAGTGCTAACTGCATCTTTGTTGCACGTTGCAGAAACCTGGCAAAGATCCGGGAGCTCCAGACTGTAAATATGGAGAGACTGTTTATTGTCACACTTCTCCGTTCTTGGGTTCTCTGCATCCAGGCCAGTTATTGCAGGTGAGAAAAGCACGCATAAGAAAACAGAAAAGTTGAACGTGGAGTTAATAGGCAGAATGTTTCATGCCTTGTTTATTGAATCACAAATAATACTCAACTTCCAAAAAAACAGCTTCCATTTCATTTCCAGTTTAAGTCTTTTTGTTTACTGATAATAATTCGATTCTTGGCTTTTTTTAAAAAAATATCTCTCTATGTTTTTTAAAATTGTTGTAGGAATGATAGGAATTGCAGGAAGTGAATCTTTTGTGTTTTGCTTTGTAATGGCATTGGAAATTCTGTTAGAGAGGACTGAATGGAAGGCCAAAGCTGCTTGAATGTTGGGGAGCTCAGTAAATAGGTGTTATAGGGGATAGAAAACATGGATTTATCATGGTCCAGGGTGTGTGAGCAAAACCTATGAGTACTTTCTGAGAATTGCTCTGCTAGTTGTCTGCTGGATGCCAGTTACTAGTCAGGTGGGTAGACTTCTGCTTTTATGAGCCTTTCTCTGTTGTTGAAATACATACAGTTGAGATGGGGAGAGGAATTAAGAATTTTGTAAGGACCACCTGGTTACAAAATCCATGATAAATGTAAAAATAAATAGATTTCAGTTAATGTTAGCTGCTCTTGCTGCAGCAATAACTCTGTCTGTGCTGTACCACAGGAAAAAAGTAAGGTGAGGGTTGATGCTAGAGATTCACCACAGAACTGACAGTGCTAATTCTTCAAGCCCAAGAGGACTTCATCATGGATGAAACAGCACTTCTGGAAAGCTTGAAGTGAGGACAGGGCCATCTCAAGGAAAGCTTTGCAATGTGGATGAGGGTAGTGTGGGAGAGTAGCAGTGGGTAAGGCTTGTGGAAGCCCTATGGGTGGAGAAAACCATTCACAGAAGAGGATTGTCTTTCCAGTTCCACTTAGTCTAGTGCCTCCTTGGTGCTAGTTTAAACTTTCTTACCTTTAAATGCTGAACTCTGCTGCTCTTTGCTTTTCTGGTTAGGTTCTTACAGCCTCCTTTCCTGAAGAAAGTCTTCAGTCCTTGCTTCTGTTGCATTCTCCCATTCCCAGACTGTGTGTGTGTCCTGGGCTTGTTTCCGTGGTTATAGTGTTCTTCTGTATATGTGTTCTTTCTGTCCCTTTTTAAAGTACCTCCTTAAAGGTCAGTCCAAAGAGCCCTTCAGACTCTTTCTGCATTTGTTCTAGGTTTTCTTATGCTTTTGTGCTTCATCTTTGGTTATTCTCTACATAAGCAAGGAATGTTCTGACTGCGCATCTACATATACTGTGATATAAATGATGATGTACCATTGGAATGAATTTTTTTTTTTTAAAGATCTTTTTGGTAGATTGAGTTGCAGAACATTTGATCAAAACCTGACTTTCAAACTTTGATTTGCTTCTCTTATTAGGCATTTGAAAACAACCTTTTCCGGGCCCCTATCTATTTACATAAGATGCCTGAAACGGATTTCCTGATTATCCGGACACGACAAGGCTATTATGTTCGAGAATTAGTGGATATTTTTGTAGTTGGTCAGGAGTGTCCACTTTATGAAGTACCTGGTCCCAACTCTAAACGAGCTAACACCCATATCAGAGATTTTCTGCAGGTATGTGATAAGAGACAGTTTGGGAATCTGAGGGGTCTTTGGAGAAAGCCCAAGGCATAGGCACAGGCCTCATGTGGACAGCCTTGATTTGAGAAGCTCATTACCCTCCTATGGCTTCTTTTTTTTGTTCTGTTTTGATTTTTTGGTGTGAGGTGAGAGCACTACAGGAGTTGGATGTTAACCGTACAGACCATTTTCGTTGTCATTTAACCAGCAATTTATAGCATCCTGCTGCTGTTTACTTGCATCCTATCTGATAAGTATATGATAGAGGCTTTTTATTAGCCAAAATGTTATAAGATTTATATAAAAGTGTAGGAAACTGAAGAAATTAGAATGAACTTTGAAGTGGTTATGCTGTATAAAATGACAGTTACATGGGTTTTACTAAGAGGCAATTAAGAGATCTTACCGCAGTCCTATTACATAGCACTGAATTAGAGTTGCTTCATAGGTCTTTGTTGATTTCCTAGATCTTGAGGCAGTTAAGCTTTGGGACTGTCAGTGACCATTCAAATAAATATCCCCAAATTTAGATTTTGGAGAAAATTTCTAGTAATTTAGTGTCAGTTTAATTGAAAGTTACAACTCAAGGGGTATTTGCAGAGCAGGAAAATCTCTGCTGTTCTCAGAGTTCAAGTTTCTGTACCAAAGCGTGAATATTTCTAATGTGATAATACAAAATTTCAAGACAAATATTTTTTCCACATCTCACTCTCAAAAATAGCTGAACCTGAAGCAGACATGTGGCTTGGAAAACTTTACTAAGTAAATTTATAAGAAACAATGGGTTTTAAGTAGGAAGTCTGAAGTAGTCACTAGAAACAGTGTTGTGTATACTGTCTTTGCAGGTTTCTTGTATTCTTTGTTCAGACATGACAAATGAGTCTTGTTTTGTAGGTTTTTATTTATCGCCTCTTCTGGAAAAGCAGAGACCGTCCTCGGAGAATTCGCATGGAGGATATCAAGAAGGCCTTTCCCTCGCACTCGGAGAGTAGCATCCGAAAGCGGTTAAAGCTTTGTGCTGATTTCAAACGCACAGGTATTTGAAGATTTTATGGGGCCGTCAGCCATTCGTTACTGCTCTTGGAGTTCCAGACAGAGCAGGAGGAGGTAACATCTCCTCCTGATAAACCATTTTTGAAAACAGCTATTTGAAGAACTGAAATGTAATCTGATAGTGGTTTTTTGTTCCAATTTTTATAAAGTGCACTTTCTTCTGGCACAAGTCATCTTGATGGTGAGAAATTACTACAGTTTAGACATTATTTTTTTTTTTAATAACGCTTTGGGCAATGATTTACATGTAAAGTAACAATGTATGACACCAACAGATACGTGTTCCCTTCCCTCTGTGCATGGCTGTGTTGTGTTTTGCAAGCACATACATGACAGCAGAGGCCTGTCCCATCTTCATGAGTCTAATAATGCTCTGAGAGCCTGAGTTCTGATTTTTGTATATGCAGAATGATAAACAGGTGGTAATACAAAGCTTTTTAGGCTAGCCGATGGGAAAAGTAGTTGGAGGTGAGGAAGTTAAAGGTGGATTAAATGCTTTTGGAACGTAGTGTATACATTAAATGAGCATGAATGTATGAGAATTTGCCAATATAACAGACACTGAGTTAGGGGGCATTGATTTAGACAAATGCAGAATGAAAAAATCTATCGCTTTTAGTGGTCAAAGTGTCACAGACTTGTCATACTTGCTCCTTTTGCCAATATTGCAGCAGGGTACCAAATCTTGAAATAGAGTTAGAATTATGATGTCATCCAATATTTGTGGGGAAACTACTCGGTGTTTGATCTGTGCATTTTTCAGGGATGGACTCAAATTGGTGGGTTTTAAAGCCAGATTTCAGATTGCCAACAGAGGAAGAGATCAGAGCAATGGTATCCCCAGAACAATGCTGTGCTTATTACAGCATGATTGCAGCTGAGCAGCGACTGAAGGTAAACTCTCCTTGTAGGCTATAAAGCAAGTTACTGACAAGTAGTTCTGTGAAGGGTGGGGCTAGGTAACAGCTTCTGCCTAAAGCTAATTTTGCTATAAAGTAGGCAAGTTAGGCCCCTGACTACTGGGCAACTTGCTAAGTTTTCTGCTATGTAAAAAGGGAGTTAAGTTCTTAAAGACAGAGACATAACATTCTTACCACCTATGATTTAGATACTGAGTTAGCCATGCTCAAAGGTAGCAAAGGGAAGGTACGAGAAAGGGCTTATGTTTCTACCTGGAGCTCTACAGCAGAAAGTAACCAGTACGTGTCTGTGAGAGAGGCTGGTAATTTTTTTGAAGTTGGGTGCAGTATTTAGTTTTGGAGTGTGTCACAGTACTGGGCAGTTTGACATCTGTGATCTGTGGGTCACAGTGAATCTTGCAAACGGCTGTCTGTGGAAGTGTGCTTGTTCAGCGAGACAAGTTTCCACGGGAGATTCATAATACACTTCTAGTTCTCTCTCCAGTAACCTTTTTAAGAATTTAGGTTCTCTTTTTTTCCTAATATTTCTCTGCAGGATGCAGGTTACGGGGAGAAATCCTTCTTTGCGCCAGAAGAGGAGAATGAAGAGGATTTCCAAATGAAGATTGATGATGAGGTACAGAGCGATGCGTGAGCATGCAAGCCAATATATATATCTGCATGGCAGGAGAGAAACGAGGCCTTTAAATATAAAGGACATATTTAAAGTAGGATTCAGTAGATCAAATGTTCTTGTGACTTTCCTGGGAACTCTGCTGCCAAGCTTATACATCTTTGTATATGCCAGGTCCTTTCAGGAGTAGGCTTTTTGCCTTTAATGCCTCTTGTGAGTTATCTAGCGCTTTGGTTCTTCATAGAGTTTTCATCAGGGCAGCTGAAGGATCAAGAAGTGGAAGTCACCCTCATTATGTCAATTGAAATGTTCTCAGTATGACTGGAAGAATCCAAAATAAAAGGCTTGGAATTCACCTCAATGATAGCAGGATTGTGAGGGCATGTTTCTTCTTGCTGGCAGGTGCGCACAGCTCCGTGGAACACCACACGAGCCTTCATTGCTGCTATGAAGGGCAAGTGCCTTCTAGAAGTGACTGGTGTAGCAGATCCTACTGGTTGTGGTGAAGGATTTTCTTATGTGAAGATTCCAAACAAACCAACTCAGCAGAAGGTATAGTTCCCAAGGTTGGGTTGGACAAAGAGCAATAACTGGAAAGTCATATGAGAGAAATGGAGTAAATATGGGGCATCAGGAAGAGAAAATACCAGAAGATGAGCCTAGGGAAGACTATTATGTGATGAGATTAATAGGCTGCATCTTCCTCTGAACAGGATGATAAAGAACCTCAGCCAGTAAAAAAGACAGTGACTGGGACAGATGCTGATCTGCGCCGACTTTCTCTCAAAAATGCCAAACAGCTTCTACGTAAATTTGGAGTGCCTGAAGAGGAGGTGAGCATGAACCTGGATCAGGTTACAAAATTCTCTTCACTAACAATTCAGCAGCTCATGGTGGAAGGGATGTATATATTTCTACTCCGACCTTCTGTGGAAAGGAATTGAAATCCACAGTCATCTACCTCAGTTGTATGTCTCTAAAGCCACTTCTAGTCTGTCTTCCTCTTTCCAGATAAAGAAGCTGTCCCGGTGGGAAGTGATTGATGTGGTACGTACGATGTCTACAGAGCAGGCTCGTTCAGGGGAAGGCCCGATGAGCAAATTTGCACGTGGTTCTCGGTTTTCTGTAGCAGAACATCAGGAGAGATATAAGGAAGAGTGTCAGCGCATCTTTGATTTACAAAATAAGTAAGTTCTTACCTGATGTTTACAGCCTGTCCCGACCTTAAAAGTCCAGAACTCTATATGCCTGGGACTCACTGATATGTAGTGGTATAGATGTTGATTCAACTGGCTGTGCCCACAAAATACAGCACTGAGAAAGAGGGCTTTGGCTATTAATAGAAACTTACAGGTTAGCCTTAGTGTCTTGCTATCATAGACTTTTTGGAAAGGTAGAACGAATTGCATAGTCTGCCACGTATAATGGCATGACCTATTCCACTGTTCCACAGATAAGTAGTTCACCACCCTATTTCCTTTCTTTTTTTGTTTGTTTGGTGGTTAACAGCAGCTTACCATCTCTGTCTTGGGTAGCAGCTGCCAATTCTATGTCCTATTTAGAACTGCCAGAAGAATTCATGCGTTATTCCTTGTTCTGGCCCAACACCTGAGAGTGGAGAGGGAATATAGTGCTGTTGATGATGAAGAGATCGACTTGTTGGAGAAGCTCGGCTTGGAATAACTGATCTTTTGGACATGGGGATTACAGGAGGACTGAGAAGGGAACATATTATTCCTATTCTTGTAGTAGTGATTTGCAACATTAATTTTCAAACCTTTGTGTCATTTTTACCTTTGTATTTCTAGGAAGGTAACAGGCTGATTTTTTGGGGGAGCGGGGACACTAACTGACTGTCAAGGTTCCTCCTGTTTCAGGGTTCTGGAATCCACTGAGATCCTGTCAACAGACACAGATAGCAGCTCAGCTGAAGACAGTGACTTTGAAGAGATGGGAAAGAATATTGAGAATATGTTACAGAACAAGAAAACTAGTTCTCAGCTCTCTCGGGAAAGAGAAGAGCAGGAACGAAAGGAATTACAAAGGATGCTTCTGGGAGAAGACAGTGGCAATGACAAAGAGAGAGGCAAAAAGGACAGGAGAGACAAAAAGGGGCTGTGTAAGTAACTGCAACCACCAGAATGTGCCTGAGAAGGGATGCAGAACTTTGTGTCAGGCTGGAAGGTGTGCTGATCTGGCCTCTTAGAGGAGAGTATGAATTCTGTACAGGGAGAAAGTGTAGACATGCTTATATGGTAGTTCTTCCTTCTCCTGAGCAGTTACTGGCTGAAAATGCATTTAAAGTATTTTCTTTGCCCTGTAGCTTTGCTTATTTTGAACTATAAACTTACTCTGATGTTTCTTTAGATATTCACTGCTGCTTGCTGCTTAAGTTTCCCTTTTTTGGGGTATGTGGGTGGGTGTTTCTGAGTAGTTTTCTCAAGATGTGTTCACAAATAAATCCTGCAACCAGCTGATGGTACTCTAATTGGATCTTGTGTGTAAACATGTATGTGAAACAAATAGGCACAGTATGTAGGCTGATAGCAGTGTCTGTTATACTGTGTGCTGTAGAGGGTATTTGGGAGGTAATTGGGGAGATTTGGATCTGCTGGAGATGTGTTTATTTTAAGTGCATTCCAACAGAGAACTTGACGTAGTACTTGACTGACAGGTAAAAGTGTTTGACCAGTGAATGAACCTCTGTCTGATTGAGGGTGCTCATGACCACTGTTACTTGTTGCATGTGTATGAGCAAAGTTGAGCTTTGCTGCATGTGGGTTAACATTATTGTTGCTGTTCGAAACCCAGATTGGGAATAAATCACTAATTAAATAATTACTAGAATAATCTAGTAAGAGATATGTGGAAGATTTGCTGATGATTGTTGTCTTCTGAAAAGATATCAAGTGTTATTTTGAACAAAATCTCTCAACCAAAATTATGGATGGTGCTGGAAAGATTCTGTGATCACAACAGACAAAGTGAGCTCACTGCCTGTAACACTAGTTGGAGAACTGGATAGCTGTTGACCTTCAGTTTCTGCCGGATCTCCATACATATGATCAAAACCACTGTAACTATAAGCAATCTGCAGGGCCACGTTGCAGTTGTCTTACAGGTTGCACTTAGACACCTGCAGGTCCTTGGTGACTGTAGCTGCTCCTTCTGGCTTTATAATCCATATGGATAATTCAGTAGTTTACTTTTGTTTCAGAATGATATATGTCATGATAAGAGGACATGAATAAGCAGGAGAAAGACTTCTGTTACTTAGGTTTTCCTGAATTTGTGTCTTAGAAATTTTTAAGCCAGAACTATCTGCTGTATGTAAACAATGATGTTTCTACAGTGTGAAAGAAATTAAAATTTAACACTCTCTTGTAGCATCAGCTTCAGGAGCCTCAGCAAACTCTCACAAAGATGATGACGCTGCCTCTGTAACCAGCCTTAATTCCTCTGCCACTGGCCGCCGCCTCAAAATCTATCGCACATTCAGAGATGAGGATGGGAAAGAATATGTGAGGTGCGAGACAGTTCGGAAGCCCGCTGTTATTGATGCCTACTGCCGAATACGGACTACCAAGGATGAAGAGTTCATGTAAGACCTATGTGATATTTTTTTTTTTTTTCTTTTTAACTTTGCCTGTAGATTATTTCATTCTGTTGGCAGTATGAAGAAATGTAGAATTGAGTCCAGAAGCCCGGCACTGTAAGAGATAGATTTAATGGCTGTCTTTGGAGAGTTTTATGAATTTTGTGCAGTGATTGACCTGGCAGAAGAGTACCTGGTAAAGCATCAACTCCGATGAAAAACTTGTGTGGTGGTTTTTTGTTTTTTTTTTTCCTTTTCTCCCTAGACGAAAGTTTGCTCTATTTGATGAACAGCACCGTGAGGAAATGCGGAAGGAGCGGCGCAGGATCCAGGAACAATTACGGCGGTTAAAACGGAACCAAGAAAAAGAGAAACTCAAGGGCCCTCCAGAAAAGAAGCCCAAGAAAATGAAAGAGCGTCCAGACTTGAAAGTAAGCATATCCATACATAAAGCATGCTAACAGGTCTTGGGTACTGGAGAAGTTTTCTGTTCTAGTGATGTACTAAAGGTCTGACTAGGGGATTTTAATGATACTTTGCCTCTAAACTAGGAGCCTATGTATGAGTTCTGATCTGTCATTTTTCTTACATTTTTGCAGCTAAAATGTGGAGCCTGTGGTGCAATTGGCCATATGAGGACTAATAAGTTCTGCCCTCTTTACTACCAAACAAATGCCCCACCTTCTAACCCTGTTGCAATGACAGAGGAGCAGGAGGAAGAGCTGGAAAAAACAGTAATTCACAATGATAATGAAGAACTCATCAAAGTCGAAGGAACAAAAATTGTCCTGGGAAAACAACTGATTGAGAGGTAAGGGAAGAAGCAGAGATACCGATGGGTAGTAAGAAAAAAACAATTTAGAGCTTAGTGCAGAATACTGATATGCATATTAATCACAGGAATAAAGTGACAGGGCTTTACATAGACTATTGCTACAGTATTTCGATTGTGCGTTTGGTATTATGGCAGATGGGACCAAAGCCAATACTGAACGACAAATGATCTTGATTCACAAAAGAGCTGGAGAAAGTATTATGCTTTTTTGGTTTTACCTAGTGCGGATGAGGTTCGCAGGAAATCACTGGTCCTGAAGTTTCCTAAACAGCAGCTTCCTCCAAAGAAGAAGCGGCGAGTAGGGACAACGGTTCACTGTGATTATCTGAATGTGAGTGAAGGTGCTAGTAAGCTGACTGCAGTATCTCTATTTCTGTTTGTAGCAATTGGCCAGTTTCTTTACTACTCCTGTGCATCCTCTGCATGCAACACAGATACCTGCCCAGTAAATTAATAAACTAAATTGCCTAGAATTCCTGTGGGTAAATATTTTGCGTCTTGGAATTGCCTTAATTTTTCTGCCTTTCATTTCTTCAGCGTCCTCATAAATCTATCCACCGACGGCGAACAGATCCCATGGTGACACTGTCATCCATCTTGGAGGGCATCATCAATGACATAAGGGATCTTCCTAATGTAAGTTTAAGCTATGAGGCCAAAAACCTGTGTCTTAAGCAATATGGTTGAAGTAGGTTATGTGTTGTAGGCACCAAAATTAGGGTAGGCTTTTCTCAGATGAGTTGTGTGCCACCTCTTTCCCCCCCACCCTACATGCGGTTGGTGTGCATTATTTCATAAGTTATTTCAGCTCAGAATCTTTTTGAGATTAAAATGTCCATATTAGAAAATAATGTTGAATAGTTCTGTATGGATGGATATGCAAAGCCTGGGATGTGATTTCTTTTTTTTTTTTTTTTTTGTCCCCAACAAAACGAGAAAAAGATGCATAACACTCAATGTAGCAAAAGATTAAATAGAAGATTTGAGTTGAAATGAGAATTTAAACTTCAGTTTCTTGACTTCTGTGCTGCATAATCAAAAATGACATCTGAGAATTCTTTGTGAGATTTTTCTTCTTATAATGGTATTTAAGAACATTTTGTAGAAAGTGATAGCCACTGTGGGGCTGAGCTTATCATATTTTATATGTTAGTGCCTATTCAGCTGTGGAGGTTAAACTGAGATTGGCGGTGCTAGCACTGTGTTAATAAGCATTTGGTTTTTTTCTTTTCATTCTCAGACATACCCCTTTCATACACCTGTAAATCCAAAAGTTGTCAAAGATTATTATAAGATCATTACTCGGCCCATGGATTTACAGACCCTGCGTGAAAATGTTCGTAAGCGGCAGTACCCATCCCGAGAAGAGTTCAGAGAACATCTGGAATTAATTGTTAAGAACAGTGCAACATACAATGGTAGGCTATTAACAACGCAAGGAAACTATGTTTCTGCTAATACATTGTACGTGTACAAGGTGTGGATCTTTTACTTTTAGAAATAATGAAAGCAACAGAAAAGCAGAATAAATTCACTGTCAGATGGCAACAATAAGCATATGTTTTTCCAGATACACCTGAAAGGCTATATTAATGAGCTAATTCATAAATAAGAAAGAAGTGGACTCTAGCATTTAGCAGTAACTAAATGATGACTGTGACGTAGTAACTGAAGTTCAATTGTGGACCTGTCAATGACTGAAGACGCTGGTGCACATGTTAACTCAAACTGCACTGAAGCAAAATTGTGCATATCCCCTTCATATAGGGTGAAGCTAAGCAAAACATTGTTTTCGGTAGACTACATTGTGAGTGTCCTTCCTTTTTGCTTTCAGACATGAATTGGTGGGGAGATACTTGTGAACTTATTTTCTCAATATCATGCTTTAGTGAATGAATCTTTCAATATAAATAGGAATAGTTCACAGCTTTTGAAGCTATTGCCTTGGAGCATGCAGCTTTGACTAGAGTTTACTGTGATCATTTTGCATATGTTGGTGGTTAGTTGCAATAAATTCTTCCCCATTTGGGAAGGCCAGAAAGCTAGTTTTAAAAAACAAACAGTGTAGATTCTGCAGTAGAGCATGCATCTCCTGGGGAAAAGTGCTGATTCATTGAGCAACTATAGGTCAGCTGTATTCTGACCACTGATAGAAAGGTCTTTGTCCAAAAAGTATTCATTTGACAGATAAAAAAACCTCCCAGCTGCACTGAGACTCTCTGGGCTGTGCAGCATTTGGGGTGACACTGACAGCACTGGTTTTGTGCCTTTACTGCTTCCTTTATTATTTTGACAGCTAAGTCACTGTTAGCCTAATAAATGAGGTTTTTTTTTCATAGTTCTGTTGTAAATACTTTTTTCCATGTCTGAGGAATCCTGAAATTATTTAAAACTGTGGTGTACTGAATATTGCTTAAATGTCCATCTTGCCTTCCTTAGCAGTTCTGCTTCACTGACTGGATTTAGTGAAGGAAACAGAAATTTCATGACTTACGCTCTGAAAGTTTGGCAAAGGTAGAGGGCTTAGAGACTAGTCTTCCACAGGCACAGCTCCTTTCCCATCGGGTTTCCAAACCTTAACAGAATGTATACCAACAGTGTGAATATTTGCTACAAATTACCTTTTCTCATGTAAAATCTATACTAAACTTTAGTAACTGTGTGTATTGAGAGTATACTTGAGGATACACTCTCAGTGGTGCTAGAAATACAATCAATGATGCTTTAGGAGTAAAGATTAAGTCATATTGTGACATAATTGGCCTTTTTAATTAGGCTGGAGTATCTCACTGTACTTGCTGTGTGTTTGCAGGGCCAAAGCACTCACTGACACAGATATCTCAGTCCATGCTGGACCTGTGTGATGAAAAGCTGAAAGAGGCAAGTCTTGTGAATGAGTTGTGATCAGAGTGGAGAGGGGAGGGATGATCGAGGTGGTTGAGGATAGAGGATATGAGTAGGCAAAACACAGGGCTTTAAGGAGAGTAATAGAAGAATAAGGGAACTCGTCCCCCCACCTTGAAGTGTATTTGAATTTTTACAATTTTAAACAGTTCACACTGGAGTCTTTCTCAAAAAACAGATGCTCATTTGTTACTCTATTTACTTTATCTTGTGGGATTATATCTAGGCTATTATCTCCCCTTATTTACAATTGTCTTAATAAAAAGGTGAATGGGAGTCTCTTTGGGACAGAGTATCCTGATATTAACAGTTATTAATCTAGGGTCAGCCACTGATGTTCCTTACTCTTATTGCAGAAGGAAGATAAACTGGCTCGACTAGAAAAAGCAATTAATCCCCTCCTGGATGATGATGATCAAGTGGCCTTTTCCTTCATTTTGGATAACATTGTCACTCAAAAGATGATGGCGGTTCCAGATGTATGTAGCTTGAGTAGACTGTATGTGTGTGTGATGTGCAAAATGTGCTGATTATAGTCCTGTGGCTGTATATTTACATTGTGGTTGTTAGTGCACTGCAAAAAAAACCCAACCAACCAAAAGAGTGCTCTGTCAGGGAGCTGGCCTGGGATTTTCTGACTGGCGTAGACACACCTGTACTCACCCCCTTTCACCTCCTTCACTGCAGCAAAGAATTGAAGGCTGGGTTTCAGGTTGGTTTTTTTTCCTGCTGCTCTCACTTCTGGATAGTGCCTGTGTCAGCCTCCCGTTATTATGAAGTCACTGATTTTCATTAAGTGTAGTCATTATAAAACATACTCCTCTCCTGCTGCTCATAGCACTTGCTTTGGTAGATCTTGAAGTACTCTGTAAAGGTATAGTTTTCAGGTGCAAATGAAACACAAGCTGATTTCTAATTTATCTGGTTTACCCAATGTTGTACTAGTTCGTTAGTATTAAAAAAACCCCCCACCCTTAAGCTTACCAAATAAAAGTGCACAGATAAGGACTTCAGTGTCACTCATCTATAATGTGTATCATGAATGAATGGAGTTAGGAACAAGAGTCTGTGGTGGTTAGACGAATGAGAGAGGGCTTAGTGCCTGTCCTTTTTAAAACTTTGCTGGTTCCGATCTCTGTTGTCACTAAGTTCTCATTTCTGATGTTTAGAAACAGATTTTAGAGTTTTCTATGTCATGACACCATGATGAACTGCTAAGTTGGTATATATATCCCCAGTTGCAAGATGAGACCTAGGTTTATATTGTTTGTTTATGGTACAAGCAGTGAGTGTTCTTGCTGGACACTGCAGTTATGTTGTGGAGGAAACAGTGATATATTACATAGAAAAGTCCTTTATATGATTATTATTTTGTATTACATGTTCCTACTGTCAAACAGGTATCAACAGGCCTAGTTAAAAATCCAACTGGTAGACCTTTTTTGTGTCCCTCCTGAAGCTAAATGATTGGATTCAAGATGCTTTGTGATAAATATTTCCCATACATTTTCAGTATTAATCAGTTCTGGAGACTTGCTTTATGAAATTTGTAGCTCAGACTGTAAAAAATTCTACACAGAAGTTTTCTAAACTTGTCTGTTTTCTTTCCTTCAGTCTTGGCCTTTTCATCATCCAGTTAACAAAAAGTTTGTTCCTGATTATTACAAGGTGATTGCTAATCCAATGGATCTGGAGACTATCCGCAAGGTGTGTAGCTTGAACTGAGAAGCCACGTGAGAGATGTTTAGATTTGATTACTTACTGAGTGACAATCTCTTCCAGAATATCTCCAAACACAAATACCAGAACAGAGAGACTTTCCTGGATGATGTTAACCTCATCCTTGCCAACAGCATTAAGTACAATGGTAGGTGGTGAAAACAAGGCTTCAGCTGCCTTCTGTACTTAAATTAATACATCTGGGCACCTGTTCTGTAGTGCTGTCAAGGCCTGAAGCTGTGAATCCTGAGCTTGATTGTTGCTTTCCTTTTCCTGCTGAGGAAAGAGATGCTTAAACAGTGACATTTTAACTGTCACATTGTGCTTTATTTACCACCTTGTGCAGAATGGGACAGTTACATCTGGGGAGGATTTTCTACTTGTTCAGTACACATCTTTGCTTCAGTGACTTGTTTCTGGGAATTTCCTTGAGATTGACAGGGCACAACCTTCCTATCTCCTAAGTCATATTTTTAATACTGGAACAAACTGGTTGCTCTTTGTTAGCTGAATGTGAACCCTGCTTTCTCTTTCTCCTTAGATCAGAAGGTGTTGGGATTTAGGGACCTGTGTCATGACAACTGTGTAACCAAAACCAGTCTTTCTGTTTCAGCAGCTGGAACTAAACAAATGTCAGAATGCATAAAGAGATTTGTTTCTTACTACAGGGCCAGACAGTCAGTACACAAAAACAGCCCAGGAGATTGTAAACATCTGTTACCAGACTTTAGCTGAGGTATGTGGACAACTCTACTGTAATATTTTTTTTGTCTGTTTGAATTTTCTGTTCTGTAACCTTAGCAAGCTGCTTTGTTCTTAGTATGATGAGCACCTGACTCAACTTGAGAGAGACATCTCTACTGCTAAGGAAGCAGCATTAGAGGAGGCAGATCTGGAAAGTCTTGATCCTATGACCCCTGGTCCCTACACTCCGCAGGCAAGTGACCAAGCAAAGTTTTTACTTCCTTTCTTTTAGTTTCAATCTGGATGTTTGATCTAGAGGTACCTCTTTGTTTACTGTTCTCCATCTGTCTGCAGTTTATTAGTAGAGTATCTTGTTGGATGTCATGCGAACAGCTATTTTTAAAGGATGTGTGAAGCGGTTATGATGCTTCACAGAGTGAGATAATACCAAAAACAAAGAAGATAATTTTCCAAGCAGCTTGCAAAACTTGTCTGAAGATGAGCTGTGTACAGTCAGGTACAACTGCATGTTGGTTGTAAATTCAAATACTGTGCAAGTGTATCAGAACTCCTCAGAAGGCAAGCAGTGAAAAGGTAAGGAGAATATGAGGAAAAACCATCAATACTGTAGTGCTGAGAAGAAGCCAGAGTGCTGTTTGGTGGGGGTGTTGTTGAAGAGGTTTATTGTTATGAGCAAAGAAACTGCCTAATATGCTCAGTGAAGTATGACTCCTCTGCATTCTTTGGTGGGATTCTTTAAATTTCTTTATTTTGGTTCTAATGGAAATAACATTTTTTACTCTTCATTATTATTTTCTAGCAGACAATTGTGTGTGTCCATTATTTTCTATGTATTATAGACCAAGTTGGAAGCATAATTTATACTGGAGATTGTATGACAGACTGTTTTTTTCAGTGTTTACAGTTTGGCAAAGTTTTAGAAGCTATTTGGACTTTTTTTTTTTTAATGCTCCTTCTTGCGTTGGATTATTTGGTTGCTTTTGAAAGCATCATTAAAAAACTTTCATCAGGAATGATAAGTTCATTCCTGAAAAATAAAATTGTCTTTGGAATTTGCCTGATAATTTAGGTGACAGCTCAGGGAATGTCATCCTAGTGTCTGAGATGTCTTTCCTTTATTTGGAAAAACTGTTGAAGTTCCTAAGCCTTGGGAAAGGTCTCTGTGTTAGTAACTCAGTGATCAAAATTCAAATGTTTTATACCCGATGTAGGAAGACAGAGCAAAGCTTTCTTTGCAGTTGTTCATCCCAATTGTAGACCAATAATTTTTTTTATTCTGTGCACATCTGGTGTGATTACATATGAAAATTTGCATTTAATTTTAGTTAAGTCAGAGCAGAAGTTCAGGAACAATTTAAGATATTATAAAATTATTTTTAAGAGAAAAATTACTTTAAAATTTGTTTAGGCAATAAGTATACAAAGATTATATGGCTGGATCCAGGATAGCAGGCTACAGACAATTTTTGGGCAATATTTAACAGCCTCCATCCATCTCTCCCCACTCAAAAAAACCCCAAAATGTAGCATTTTAGGAAGCTAGAAAGAACTTAGTAGGAATGATGATTGAATTCAACGGGGTGGGAATACTGAAACTGAGTAGTACAGATCTTCCTGGCAATGGGAAGCGTCAGACTGCAAGGAAGTCTTTGGAAATTAGTTGTTGAAACTATCTATTGACACATTTCAGCGAAGATTAGTTGGAATGAAGGATGATCCCAGTACCTCAGAGAATGAGGGACAAAAATATCATTCTTATTTCTCTCTGAGGTTTCCTTCCTAAGAGCAGTATTACCTGTTCTGATTTTTTTCCAAGTTGGTGATCAGGAGAGAGGAAAAGAGGCCTGAACAGTGAACTGCCTATTAGTTGTCTGCTCCTTCTCTGTGCTTGCCAAAGGAGAGAGCTTCCTGAGCTTCTCCCTTGAACTTGTCATCTGAAGGCCACCCTTTCCCTCTGGTTCTTGGTTGGAGGTACACTCCTGCTTCCCACAGTCCCAAAGGTGTCACAGATGGCAGATCTGGTGATGATTGCTTGGCCTTAGTTCCCTTTATTTCAAATGCAGTTGTGATGACTAAAATTTATCTCCCCATATGTGCCTTCAGGAGTTGGACTCCAGGATATAAAAAACAAATATAGCAAGTAGAGAGCTGTCTGTCGTTTACATGTCTGTTTAAATTCTTAGGAAGCCTGTTTTGCCTAATTTAAATGGTATTGCTGCTGCTCTTAACACTTCTGGGATTATCATGATATATAAACTGTGTATTATAAGGGCATTTTATCAAAAGTTCCTCATTAACTCTTCAGAGGTCACTTTATCCAAATCCCCCTTTTTTTCTTGCTTTTATCAGCTTTAGGGATTCTTTAGACAGTGATTTACATAGAACTGATTGAAAGTTGAAGCTTTCCTATTTCATATGTTATAGACTTTTTCCAGTTCTGATAGCAGCATTTGTGGTTGCAACACTATTTCCATTGAAGGAATGTAAATTAAAAGGGCTATGCTGAGTCAAACCAAAGGTTGATGTAATCAAATATTCTGCCTCCGGGAGGGACGAGAAGTAAGTGGATGCAAACATACAGTGATCCTTCTTACAGTGAAAACCTCTCTGCTTCTGGCAGTTGCCTGTTCAGGCACCTTAAACTGGTGGTGTACCTGGACCATTGTATCTATGGGCTGCAGAGGCCTATTCTCAATAAATCTATCTAATCCTTTTGGAGTCCATTTACGATTTTGGCCTATGTAGGATTGCATAGAATTACTGACTTCTATTTTAAAATCTGCTATTTGGCAAACTTCAAACCTGAGGTTGTGAGCCATTGCATTTTACCATGTTTATTCTTTAAGAATAAATAGTTTATTTTGATTAAACAGTGTTTAATGATATGAACACCGTGCCAGAAAATGAATTTTGCATTTAGTCCTGAAACCCCAGTCTTGCCTCGTAAGATACTGTTCTAGTCTCAGTTCAGTGCTTGAGAATGTTATGTCTCCTGTTTCGACATAAACTTTAGCCACCTGATTTGTATGATACCAACATTTTCCCTTAGTGTGTCACATAGTGCTTCAGTCTATCAAGATGAGAGCAATTTGTCTGCTGTGGACACTCCTATAGCTACCCCAGAGAAGTGAGGAACTTGGGTCAGAATCCTCCATTTTTTTCATGTGGTTGGAGAGTTTGGTTGTATAAGCAAATTACTGAAAGGAGGCAATTACTTTGTAGGATACAGGTGACAAAGATCAGCAGGTTTCCCAAGCAGAGAAGGGAATCCATTTCAAAAGTTATGCAATTTCCTTCATTTTGACTGCTCTGAGGGAAAAGGAAAAATTTAAAAAGCACTGGGAATTGAGACACTGCAAAACAAAGAATAGAGAATCAAAAGCTGCAAAAGAATCTGCCTAAGGCCAAATACTTGTTTGCTTCGCTACTTCTGGGAGTAGAAACCCAGTGACTCATGCTACAAAAGGCTAATATGCAATCCCTTGTTGATTCTGTATAGAGAAATGGTGAAGTATATTCTACAGATTTAGAAGATAATAATTAGATTATTATGGTTGCATCCAGTGATGATTAGAAGCTGTACAAACACCTAGGAAGAGATGGTTGCCACTGTAGATACCTTACAGTTGTAAAAGAAAAAAAAATCAGACAGGTCAAAGATATTAAATCATTATAAATAAACTTGTTACAGTAACCACAGAATATTTTTTTCTTAGTCTTTATTCTGTATTAAACAAAACAAAACTTGTTGGAGGAGAGGAAATAGCAGAAGGAGATGCAGTAGTATCACCATGAAAATAAGTCACCAGGAGGAGGAAGAAGGTGAGGAGGACCATGAGACTGAAGGTGGAACCAGAAAGACTAGTGAGACCTATTCTGAGCAATCCAGACAAACAGAGATTGAATATTAATAGTTCTATCTAGTACTGTGGCTGTCTGAAGCTTTGAGAATGCCTTCTAGATTTGGAAGTCCTCAAGCTTTCTATAGACTTTCAATTTATAGTCTTTGGGACAGAATCTGCATGTCCTCTCTACCTTGGACTCTTGGTGACTGAGGGAAGAACAGGATGGAGAAAGATAGAAGATTTGTTGGAAACTGCTGTCTGCTTTTAAAATGTTTTGTGAAAATAAGCACTTTTTAAGACATAGTGGGGTTTTTTTTCAGAAATAGCTAGGTAAACAAAGAACTTTGGTGCTGTAAGACTGGAGGTGCCCTTTTCAAGGATGAGCACATGAGGATAAAAGTGTGTGGAGACTATGTGCTCTCTGATCTTAGAATAAAGAAGGTCCTTAATCCTTGCTCTGAGAGTGATATACATATATTTTTGTCTTTCCTCCTCTGTATTCCTGCACCCATCATTGTGGTCCAGATGTCAGTCATACCCTTTGGTTTGTGTCCAGTAGTGCCTTCCTCAATGTTACTGCTATTTGTGTTCTCCATTTAGATGCGCCAGGGGCGAGGTAGGCTGGGCGAGGAAGACTCTGACGTAGATATTGAAGGGTTTGATGAGGATGATGATGGAAAACCTAAGACTCCAGCCCCAGTGAGTATATTTACAGAAATCTCAGCCACGGTCTATGTGTTGACTTGCATATCTGTGGTAGAAGTCTCCATAGTATAAGGGTTGTCTGCTGCGTCTGCCACCCTGAAAGACAGCAGTATTCATAGCAATAACTGGACTCTTAAATGTAGTTTTAAAATGTTAGCGTTATGAAATGAGTGAATACTTCAGAATGAAGAGTGTGATAAATAATGGCAGCAGTAGTTTATATATTGTTTGATCTTCACTCTCCCTGTTCTGTATGACTTAGGAAGTTGAAGATGCAGATGGTGACCTTGCTGATGAAGAAGAAGGATCAGCCCAGCAGCCGCAGGCCAGTGTCCTCTATGAAGATTTGCTCATGTCAGATGGAGAGGATGATGATGATGGGAGTGACGAAGAGGGAGATAATCCTTTCTCATGTAGGTGTCCTTATTTATAAAAGGTTGAATAGGAACTAGTTGTTCACAAACCCAGCTTATCTTCTCATGCTTCCGCCATAAAAACATGCAGTAGAGAGTACAGAGCATAATTGGGATATGTAGGCCAGGTGGTCTAGTAGTCAAAAAGGAAGAGAGACAAAAGAGCAAGATGAGAAAACTGGATGAACATAAATGGAACTGAAAAAAAAAAAAGTGGAATTAGGAGTGCTGTAAGTACGGACACAAAAGAAAGCAGAGTTAAGACAAGATCTGGTCAATTGTATTTCAGAAAATGAAAATGCAAATTATTCTGAAAAGACTGGGACTATGAGTTGGTGTGCAGAGCCAGAAATGAGCAGTTTAGTTAAAAGCACAACATTTATTTTGATATTAAACAGGGTGGTCAATGTTACCAGGAACTGGAAGAGGTGTCTGGAGGTTGTTTCCCTGTTTTACTAAAAAACTTGCCATGCAGAAAAGCTTATAGTGGTATTTAGCGATGGCTTCTGAAAATTGTTAGGTGGGAAGAAGAGGGAATTTCTCAGAGTAGACAAGCAAATAAGGCCTTTTTGAGTAGCAGTGGTAATGAGATTGCTTCTGAATAACATCAGAATTGGGTACTCAGTAAGTGGTATCACCTCCCAGATACCCTTTCTGCTGCTTTGTGGAGACTCCGCTTTGTATACATTCCTTACAGTCAATATTGTAGCCTTTAAACAAAGACAGTGTGGAAGATGTAACTGACAGAACAAAACTGTTGATTTGTGACCAAATGTTGGTCTATTACACAGCTATACAACTGAGTGAGAGTGGTAGTGACTCAGATGTGGAGCCCAATGCAGTGAGACCTAAACAACCTCATGTTCTTCAAGAGAACACACGAATGGGCATGGACAATGAAGAAAGCATGATGTCTTATGAAGGAGATGGTGGGGAGACATCTCATGTTATGGAGGACAGTAATATCAGGTAATTAGAGCTGAGAATCTTGTTAAAATAATTCTTCAAAAGAAAATCCCTTCTTTTAAAGATTTCTGAAGTGTTTATCACAAAAAGCTGAATAATATTTCACGTTTTTTCTTTTAAGTTATTTTGTCACTGTTTTTAGTGTTGCAACTGTAATTACCATAATTGCAATTTGCTTCTTATTGACAGAAATTTGGTTTTGCTGTTAGATTTTCACTAATTAAAACATTAGTTAAATTTTAAAAAAAAGTTCTTTCTTCTAAGTTAGGTGATTTCCTGTACATAGTGGTTTTTGAAGCCAGAACAAATAAAGGTTTTTATAGGCTGTCTCAGAAACTACAAGATGCCTTTGAAGTGAAAAGATTATTTAGCTGATTAACTTAATGTTTTTTGGGTTTGTGGTGTTTTTTTTTTTTCCCCTCTAAGAATAGGCATTTCCTTACTTGAAAGGAAACTGCTTAGTTGAAGTCCAAAATAATAAGAATATGCATATTCTGTATTTTGGAAGGAGTTCCATTATTAGAAAATGACAAGTACAGCAATATCAGTGGGTTTGGTTTTTTTTGCATTCACTTGAGAAAATACTGACATACTCTTCTTTCTCTGCCCATTCTGTAGAGTATTAGCATGAGATTCTCTGTTCTTTTTCTACTCATGGAATTCAGTCCCTTAATGCTATTACTGATATTTGCCTAATAAATTATTGTACAGGTAGCTATGCTGGGTCAGGCAAATGGTTGGTCTGGCCCAGTACCTTGACAATAGTCAGCAGAAAATGCTAGAGAAGATGTTGAGATTGGTCTGTCTGCATTAAAGGGGGCAGATGGAAAGTGTCGGAGCGATCTGTTTTTCCTGCCCTGAGTGTATCAGAGTGGGATGAGGATGCTGGTAGACAATTGTTTCATCAGGAGAACTGTGTTTTTTATTTTAAAAAGCTAGCCATTGACAGAATTGAAGCACACAGTTGTTCTGAGCGTTCCACAAGGATTTCAAGCCAGGAAGTTTTAGAGGAGTTAAATACAGAATTGTCAGTATCAGCAGCTGATTTGAAATGATGGTATAGTAAAAGTATCTTCTTTCTTCCAGTTATGGCAGCTATGAAGAGCCAGACCCAAAATCCAACACAAGAGATACTAGTTTCAGCAGTATTGGAGGGTACGAGATCTCAGAAGAGGAGGAAGAGGAGGAACAGCAGCGCTGTGGGCCAAGTGTATTAAGTCAGGTCCATCTGTCTGAGGATGAGGAAGACAGTGAGGACTTTCATTCCATTGCAGGAGACAGTGACCTGGACTCAGATGAATAAACTCCCTTTCCTGAGATGATGGTCATCCTGTGCTACTCTTGGCTCTTGAATTTCTCTTGTCCTGGTTTGGTGTAAGGCAAAATGTAGTGTGGACTGTGTTAACAAGAAGTAGATATTTTTTTATATATATATTTTAATTGGTTATAAAACATGTTATGTGACTTGAGTAAATGCTGAAAAATAAGCTTTAAGCAAGCATGTCCCACTGAAGTTTTGGGTGGTTGTAGCCTGTAGTAGTTCCAGAATCCAGATGATGATTTGTATGGTTTGTTCTTCGCTCTTTTATAGATGTAAAATAATTTCTCCTAATAGTGGACTGTTGGATACATGCATGTCTGTCAGGAAAAAAATGCTTGCTCAGAGTAAAATACCTGCTTTTGATAAACAACTATAAAACAATTTTCATTGCACAAAGGGAAGGTTTTTCTCTAGGACCACAGCATGAACACAGTGTCCGAAGTCTTGGATCCAAGACTGGTTTTGATAATTCCGTAACTACTTTGAATACTATAGTAAACAGATGCCCAATTATTTTTTAAAGTTGCAATTAGTCCTAGAAATCAGAATTTGGTAATTTGTGTCTTCAGGAAGGGTCATTATTCACAGGAAATTCCTCATTTTCAGTCACCTGGAAAGCATGTGCAGGCCCAAAACTCGAGAAAGTTTAACGACACGCTGTTCCTGCGGCCCTTGGGCTGCCCGGTGAACGCAGGCCTTCCCGGCCGGCCGCGCGCCGACGGTACCCGGATGTCCCGGGGGAGCTGCACGACGGCGGGCGGCTGCGCACGCGCAGTTCCGCTGCGTTTGTCGCAACGGCTTTGCGCGGAAGGATACCTGATCTGACAAAGCTGG
>NW_009623003.1:0-216 GCF_000690535.1 Cariama cristata
GAGGGGGCTGTTTGCAAACCTGGTAAAAAAAGGGGTAGAAATATGGGGACGGGTACCTGGAGTGGGGGGATGCTCGGTGCCGTCTCCCCTGCATCCCTCAGCTGGGAAGGATGCTGGAGTGCCCGGGGCAGGGGTCCCACAGCTCCCCCCCACCCCATCACCTCACCCTCGGGGGCTCAGGCTCATCAGTAGGGGCGGAGGCGTTCTACCCGCCTT
>NW_009623003.1:398-911 GCF_000690535.1 Cariama cristata
AGTAGGTGCGGAGGCTTCATCCCTGCATTGAAATGAATTCCGTGTGCGGTTTCACCTCCTCTTGCTCTGACAGCAGCGTGTTTGGGAGGCTGCGGTCTGCAGACCATCCCCCAGGCTGGCCCGGCAGAGCTTTGGCTCCCAGGGGCTTCCCGGCCATAAATCCTCCCAGTATCTCAGCGCTCTCGTACCCCGTCATGCTGGCCAGGGATGGGGATGGAGCCTGGTGGGAGCACAAGCTTTCGGGGCACCCTTGCACCCGTCGCCCAGGCGCATCCCGCAGAAGAAAACACATTTCTTCCTTTTTCATCCATCGCCCTGCAGAAACTCTTGCGGTTGCGGACTTGCGGCTGAGTTGCGCCGTGAGGAAGCTGAAGGTGCAGGAGCGGTCTCGGGGAAGAACCAAAGTGCTGGCATGGAGGGCACCAGGCGTTTGGCAGCACCTTTGGCTCAGAGGACCCGGAAGGGTGGGTTGGCCCCAGGGGCTGGGATGCTCGGGCTCCTCAGGGCACGGAG
>NW_009623004.1:0-282 GCF_000690535.1 Cariama cristata
CCAAGGAGCCCTCCATCCTGGAGCTCTTCTTCCACAGCCACACGGACCAGGGCCCCGCCAACCTCATCATCTTTTCCCTCCTCATCCCCTTCATCCACCACGAGGGCATCCTGGGGCAGCAGGCCAGGGATGCGCTGCTGCTCATCATGGCGATGTCCGCCAGCAACCACGCCGTGGCCAAGTCCATCACTGACAACTCCTACTTCTGCCCGGTACGGCTGGGGGTGGCTGGGCTGACCTGACGTGATGCCCCACTCCCTGGAGCCATGCTGGGACCTGGCC
>NW_009623004.1:324-598 GCF_000690535.1 Cariama cristata
TGTTGGGGTGGGAGCCACGACTATCCCTGGAGGAATATCCTGCCCCAGCTGGGAAGCCTGGGCTGCGGAGCAGGGACATGGAGGGCTTGGCGGCAGGCTGGGGACAAGGGGACCGGTTCCCTGGGGACAGCGGGGGATGTGGGGCCCAGCAAAGCTCCCCTGCTTTGACCTGGGATGGAGGAGGGCAGGTTTCCCCATGGGACTGGTGTTTGGAGGAGGACGGTTGGATCCAGCAGCCGGAGACCCAGAGTCTCCGGCGTTTGGCGGGCAGGAG
>NW_009623005.1:0-2422 GCF_000690535.1 Cariama cristata
GCCGATGAAGCGAGGTGCTTCATGGATTATTTCCCTCTCCCTTCCCCAGCCATCTGGGAAAGGTTCTTTCCCTCTCATCCAGGCGTTTTTACCCCCACCCTGAAGGTCCCTGCACCCAGCGCTTTGGGGGGGGGGTCCTTCAGAAAGTCACCCTGAAGCTGATCACCATCTGGTTTGGGCTTCCCCAAAAGCAGGAGGTTCTCCACAGTCATTATTTTCTTATTCAGTGACTTTCTGCAGCTCATGCTGAGCAAACCAGGGCCAGAGCTGAGGGCTCTTCTCTTCCAACTGAACGCTCATGCCATGAAGCGGTGTCGCCCATCACCGTGGCCCCCTGGCTCGGCGCCCGCTGGGTGCTGGGCTGGCGGCGGCCATCGGCCACGGGGGGGCCGTGCCACGGGCTCCTCGCTTCGGTGGTTGTACAAATTTGAAAAGTAGCATTTCTGTAGTTACCCCTCTGGGGACTCTAGCTCAACAGGTATTAAACCCCCTTTTGTTAAGATCAAGAGGGACCGAGGATTCTTGATTCAATTGGTCGCTTTGAAAAAAGTGACTTTTTTTCTTTAACCATTTTCACAGCAATTCAACCTAAAATTATATGCATTTATTCGTTTTTCTTGCACGCCTGCTCGGGAGAACAGGATTTATTTTGCAGCAGGCCTTGTGGGGAGGGTGACAGCTCTGCCGAAGGGTCAGATGGGTGCCCAGGGTCCGCGGCGGTGTCCCCACCACAGCACCGCGTGCTCCCAGCAGGTACCGGGGTCTCAGTGACACCTACTCCTCTAAAGCCTTATTGATTTACTCATACTCCAGCTTATAGCAGGCTTTTGTAGCTCTGTATACTTTTTTTATTCTGGTTTATAGGAAATTAATCTCTTAGGCGCATCGTGGGCTTTTCTAGCCTCACAGCGTGCCGGGTTTGTCATCCCTGCGGTGGCACAGCTCCTCGCTTGGGCTTTGCAGCTTGCACCTCCCAAAACACAGACTCTTACCTGTTTCAGCAGCTAATACTCCTACTAGTTAAAGCTGCTAGCCTTTTTTTTGAAGCCTGCTGATTACTTAATGTGCCCTAATTAATGTTGTGTGGGAGCCGGAGCTTTCAGCACCGTGGGATCTTCACCACAGAGTTGTCCCCTTGGGTGTGGGGATGGATTAATCTGCTGATGCTTTTGGGCTAGAAGCCGTGGAGGTTGGGGTCTATTGCTTCAACAGGGCTTGCTGCTGTTGTGGGGTCTCCTGGGGGATGTGCTGAGCCCTCGGTGGAGGATGCCAGCTCGGTTCACGTTAGTCCTGGGGCGTTTCTGTAATCGCAGCGGGACCTGGGATGCAAAACTTTCCCTGTGTTTGCCAGCGCCTCCCGGCAGCTGCCTCTGCCGTGCGCTCTCGTGCTTTGCAAGGTGTTTTCACTGTAGGGATTTGAAGAAAAAACCTTTTATTTCCTCCTCCTCACCTCAAAATCATGTGATGTGAAACCTGGCAGTCCCCAGGCTCTGCCCCTGCCCTGGCACCCCCCTGCCTCCCATGGGACGGTGGGGCCGAAGGGCACGGTTTGGACACCGCAGTAAGAGATGACAAAATTGAGACCAGTGCCAAGAATAACGGCAGCACCGAGCCCCCATGGCTGAACGACACCTGGGCTCTGAAGATGATCTCCTTTTCTTTTCCTAATCAAATGTGCGATGGATGCTTAATTTTGCACTTTCATTTCCGCAGAAGCCAACCTATTTATAGGAAAGCATAGCCTGCGCTTGGGGCAATGAGTGTATTTACCGAACAGATAGACTTTTTGTTTCAAAAACACCTTTCAGAGCACAACCATATCCTGTTTTGTTGGTGCCACGCTCTGCGTACAGCCGACGTGCGTCGCTGCCAGCATCCATCCCCTTTCCCGTCACTCCAGGAGCCGTTCTCGGGGTGCGTGGGTGGGAACCTGAGGGTGCCTTCCCCAGCTCGCCTTTACCGGCAGCCAAATGCCGGTCTCCAAGCCGTGCTGGCCGCTGGCACGGGGCGCATGGCCACAGCACTGGCCGGACCCCCCCAAACCCACCATAGTCGAGACCACCAAAAATCAGGAGAACCTGGAACTGGGCACCAAAACACAAAGCAATTATTTTACTGTATAAGATTAAATTTTATCTAATACTTATATTTTTCTCGTATTACTTATATTTTACGGTTTTATCTTAAAAATGGGAAATTTTCAGTTCATCGAAGCTTGTGCTTTGTGACCTTGTAGGTGATCCTCAGACAAAACCAGCTAAGGTCTTTCTGGTCTGCACTGACAATCTTTAAGAGAAATAATTCCTGAGATGAGGTTGCATGTCTGTCCTCTCTCCCCGTGGCTGGTGCTGCTTTGCTGGGTGAGGAGCCCGGGGAAGGAGCCTGTTTGGCAAGGGGGAGCCGGCACAGGGTCCCACTCTCT
>NW_009623005.1:2439-3408 GCF_000690535.1 Cariama cristata
GGGGGCTCGGGCGGAGCCAGGGATGCAGCCGTGCTGCTTTCACTGGGCTGGGGGGTTAAAAAGTTCTGGATTTTCCTTCCCAGCCTTGGTGTCTGCCCTGTCTACCTACAGCAGGGAAATTTTCTTTTAAAAAATAAAAAAATCCCCTGTTACACGGAGCAGGACTTGGCGATCGGTGTGGCAATTCCTACTGGAAAGGACTTGCTGACTGCTGCGGGGTTGAGGCTTTGACTGTTTCTCGGGGGAGAGCTAACCCTTACAGTGCTGAGCGCCGCCGTGGCGTCGATGTGGAGTTCCCCAAACCCTTTCCCTTGTGCCACGAATGGGACCTGGCAGCGCTGGGGGGCTGATGTGCAGCCCTGGGTCTCTGAAATGGTGCCATCCCGTTGAACACCAGTGATCTGGGCTTTGCAGAGTGTTCCTGGCTGAGCCCGTGAATCCAAAAAAAAAAATTGGAGTTGGGTCTGATGAAATCATGACTGTCTGGAAAACCCCTCCCTGGCTCGGCTGGGTTTAAAGCAGCAAAGTTTGCTTTCTATCCATTTTAGTTGCACTGAGAATTGGAGTTGCTGGTGTGTTTGTTCCTTTGCCAGGGGCAGCACTTTCCCCTCTCTCCAGCGCGAGGTGGGCGGATGGCGAAGGAGCTGGCTGCCAGCGGTGGTGGCTGTTAGCCCTCTGCCCAAAATCCTGAGAGCCCGAGTCTCGCTCCGGGGGAGGTGGTGCGAGCTCTGCCGAGAGCTGAGGCTGAGCGGTTTTCCAGAGGCAAGGTCACTTTGCTGGGGCTGGACTGGAAGCCTGCGGTCACGGGGGGAGGAAAAAGGTATTTTTAGCAAAGAGAAAAGCAACCTTCCCTCCTTCCTTGCGATGCCCTAGGAAGTGTGGTGCATAAGAGACGACTTCTTGCCTATTCTAAGTACTGCGTGATTTTAATGTAGTATCTGTGCGGGGGGGTATGTGTGTGTGGATAGA
>NW_009623005.1:3765-9185 GCF_000690535.1 Cariama cristata
GGCGAGGGACGTGCTCTGGATGCCACTGCCGCTGGCGAGAGCATGGCCAGGGTCTGTAACACATCACCTGGAAATTAATGAGGCCAAAGCACAGTGTTGGGGTTATTACTGGCTGAGTTTGCCATGTGAATGAAAAGCTTGATGCCCACAGGTTATGGCTTTGGGGAAGAAATCCTGAAAAGCTCTTCGTTCCCCCTGCCCTCTCTTCCCATCATGTCAGCTCCCAATCCCTTGCTCTCCCTTCTCTTCAACCTTGGGATTTTTCCCCTTATGAGAAGTTAGCTCACACCTCGGCCTCAGCAAAGCAAATCCTCAACGCAGCGGCACGTTATCTAAATCCTCTTAGGGACAGTGTAGAGCCAGACACCCCCAGCCCCCTCTGACCCGCTGCCCCCCACAACCCCCCCAGCTCTCGCAGCTCTGCACCGGGGAGCAGCAGCGTTCCTGTCTGTCTGTCCCCTCCGATGCCGCATCCAGGTGGCAGAGCTCCCGCTGACCCCAAATCGCCGCGGTTTGGGTCCTGGCACCCAGCCAGGGTGTTTGTGGTAGTGGAACTTGGTGGACTGTGATAAAACGGGAGGGTTGGCAGGGGTCTTGTGGCCTCTGAAGGACCAAAAACACCTGTCTGCACTGGAAAAGGATATTTCCTTAGGATTTGGTTTGTGTAAAACCCAGCAAAATCCTTGCTATCCAATGCATCTACCCCAGAAAGGGATTTTTCTGCTGTATTTCCAGTGCCACCTGTGGTGTGGGCACGGCCGAGAGGTGGCAGGGGCAGCCCGGGTAAGGGTGGGTGTTGTGCTTCCCCGTGACAGATTAGTGAGAGTCTTCAGTTTGCCTTTTTTTCCTGTTTTCTTTTTGGACGAGGGAAGCTGCATTGCAGAAATTTCAGAAAAGCTGTGCAATCTGAAAACAAGCTGGCAAAGTCCCAGCAGTAACTGGAGCCACTGGGAAACCGGGAGCTGGTGCTGCCGGTAAGGTTGGAGCCACGATATGGGCATTGTGGTCAGTCAGCAGGACTTAAAAATATCTAACTGTGGTTATTGAGGGCTACCTGGATGTCCTCCTCAGCTACTCAGGGTTGTACCTTTCCCAAAAGACACTCACGGGCTAAAACCACGCTGAGGGTTAAGGTGCTGGTGGTGCGACTTGTCCGGGCTGCGGTGGCTGCCCAGAGCCGGCTCTTGCCAGCCACGGCATCGGCGAGGATTTGCTGGGGTTTCCTGTTTTGCCTGCGCACACCGCTGGGCTTGTGCCACCCGAAGCAGCTTTTTTCAGCACTGAAAATTCTTCCCCCCCCCAAGCAAACAAGGAAAACATGTCTTTTTGTTGGTTTGTTTTTTTTTTTTTTGAGAGGAGGAGGGGATTTGGGAGAGCGCGAGCTGCAGGGCAGCGTGTTTTTTGCCCGTCTCCGTGTTTTCTGCCTGTCTCTGGCAGGCTGGAAGTACCAAAGCAAATTCCTCCGGGTTGTCTGGATCTCCCCTTGTTTTTCAAAGACCGGCCCTGGCAACGCGAGGGTAAACCACCGTCCACTCCGTGCTTCCCAGAAATGCCACATGGGTTGGAAATGTGCATCCCATCATCGGCAAAGCTGTTTTCTATCAAACCCCCTCGGCCTATGTTTACAGATATAACTCCCCGAGGGTTCTTTGGCATCGCAGTTGTCAATGCCTGAGCCCGCAAGCAGGAAACCTCGCAGCCCCCGCGCTGGCCGCTGAGCAAGAGGCCGCGGTGGCAGAGGGGCCTCTCTGAGCCCCAAACTGGGGCTCCCCACCTCTGCAGATTGTACCGTTGCTCTGGGAGCAGCCGTCATGCATAAGGAGACTATTTACAAGCGCTTAAAATAATACTGGCGACGCTAAAATACGTGTTGGGCTCATTTGATTTCCTCCCGCGTTGGAAGCTTTAAGGGTAGACTTGGGTCAGTTTTGTAAACTTTTCTCGGTGCCCAGCGAGGGCTGGGACCTTTTCTGGTCTTTAAAGCAAAACTGAGAGGCTTCATAACATCTTAATCTGCAACCACAGGCTTTAGCAAAATGCCAAATAACACAAGACTCCGAATAACGACACAAAAGACGGAAACACCAACAACTAGTCCTCCCTGCTGCAGCTCACACCAAGCCTCTGCAAGTAAATGTGCCCTGGGAGATGTCCTTCATCTTTCCTCTTTACTTGTGGCATATCCAGTCTCCGTCTATCTTCCAAACATTCGTCCCCACATAATCAGGTGAGCATCCCGTAGCTCCCGGGAGCCGGGCGGACTCCCTTGCTCAGCTCGGGGTGCCTTTTTCAGTGGTGTGAGCTGAGCCCAGTTCATTTGAAAACTCCCTTTAATGCTGATGTGAATATAGGTTAATACTCTTTGCTTGATATATGTTGGTAAAGTTATAGTCTTGCAGTTCAGGTTAGGCTAGATTAGATCCAGATGATTGATTTTTTTTTTATTATTTTTTTTCTCCCAATGGGAAGAGGTTCAGTTTGCATGGAGGTAACTAACTGTCCTGATCTAGAGCCTCACGTGAGCACGGTGGATGCTGCAAGTCATCGTGGGCCGCAGGTAGCTGCGGTTAGGGCTGAAACTCCCCCGGTGCTACCTCCTCCAGCTGCGCTGAGGCTGAGCTGCCTGCTTGTAACTCAGGATTCAGAAGGATTTTTCAAAAATGACAAATATGTAGAAGCACTGAAAGCACAGAAAGAAGAGGGACCTGAACCCTGCTGTAGTTCAGCATGGGAGAAGCACTGGCATCAGCGTTTTGGGCATTTTAAGAATATCATGATGGGGAATGCTGTTAAGGCAAACAGTCCCCAGCAGCAGCAATGTAACCAGCAAGTCTCTTTGCGTCAGAACGTCCTTCTAGGTCAGATCTTGGCATCTGTTGCACACAAGGGTAATTGAAGATGTATTTGGAGACCTAACGCAATCCTCACCCAAGCTAAGAGGTGCACCTACATGGACAGAAAAGGCTTATGTTTCAAGAGATGGACTCCAGCAGAAGCTCATCAGGTGGCATGGGAGGGATTTCCATGCTGTTTATTCGGCCAAAGAACTTGGGAAGAGACCAAAACTTAAAACGTGGAAGATTTCTCTTCATACGAATGTCCTGGCCGCTTTCGGTGATGGAGGGGTTGTTCCTGCGGCGCGTGAACCGAGCACGCAGGGCGGCACAGCTGTGGTGCAGCAGCTGGTCCTGGAACTCGGAGGTCATGAAGTAGTAGAGGACCGGATCCAGGCAACAGTTGAGGCTTGCCAGGCAGAGGGAGATGGGGTGGAAGCGGAGCGTGCTCCTGTGAACGGCGCAGTTCTGGATGATGTTCTCTATCACCATCATGAACAGAGGGAAGTTGATGTGGTAGGGGGTGAAGCAGATGAAGAAGACGGCCGCGCACATCAAGACCATGCGCAAAGCCTTCTGCTTCTCACTGGTGTTTTGCAGCTGCGTTGGACACTCCCGCAGGGACTGCCTCATCTTCCAAGTGCAGCAGGCAATGATGCCGAAGGGAATGACAAACCCAAACAGCTCCGCCACCGTCACCAGCGTGATGGAGGCTCCCGGGCTCAGCTGCTTCACGCCCAGGTCTGAGAAGCACGTGTTTGTGCTGTTGGACAAGGCTGGGCTCCTCACTACGAGCAAGGGTAAGCACGCTGCCCCGACGAAGAGCCAGACGGCAGCGCTGATGGCTACGTCGTACCGCCGCTTCCAGTCCTTGGCTTTGAAGGGATGGAGGAGGAAGAGGTACCGCTGGATGCTGATGCAGGTGAGGAAGCAAATGCTGGCGTACATGTTGAGATACTTCAGGTAGAAGCACACCTGGCAAAGAAAATTTCCAAATGGCCAGGTGTGGTTTATGTAGTAATACATCCGTAAGGGCAGTGAGAGGACATGGGCCAGGTCGGCCACGGCCAGGTTGATCATGAAGATGATGGCTTTGCTCTTCTTGCTGATGAAGCGGCACAAGACCCACAGGGGAGCGCTGTTTGCCAGGAGGCCGGGGATGAATATGAGGGTGTACGTGGTCGCGTACAGGGTGGACTGGAAGGACATCTGGGGATCAGTACAGTTCCCGGAGGACGCATTGCTCTCCATCTCGGCTGAGTCTCCTTGCTCATGGGGTGATTAAGGCGGGTGGAGGGCTTCTGCGGGGAGTAAAAACAGATGCTGTAAAGCCAAAAACTCTCCAGTATTTCCCCACGTGGTGTAAGTGCATGTCAGTACAGAAGAATAAGAACTTGTGTGTAGGTATGCGCAGGTGTACGTGCAAGAGCCGGGGCAGTGTGCGTGTGTTGGGAAGGGTGCAGAGCCAGACCCCGCTTACAGGCAGCGATGTCCGGGCATCTTCCAGGCAGCTCCTTTCGGACGTGTTCTGCAGGATTTCGTACCCTGCCACCCCCCTAAGGCGATACCACAATTACAGCGACATTGCAATTGAGCTCTGTAACATTAATCTCTTTATTGCTAATACCAGAGAGCTTTTTCAGCTCCCTGGGGTTTTTCAGGACCACTTTTATTGCGTATAGTTTTCTGTCAAACTCCTGTCAAATTGGTGTTCTCTGATAAGTCTACAAGCAGTTTGAGTGGGACTGTAAATAAATAGGGACTTTAAATGGCTCTAGGCACTGTCTTTTCAGATCCATGGAGAGATCTGATGTGAATTGGCAGCGAGGGTAATAATTAGCATCAGCAAACGATGGTGCTGGCAGGCAGCTGACCGGAGCAGAGGCCAGTGGGAGAGGTGCAGACAGATCTATCAGAGCTCTGGCTCCAGATTTAAGGCTGGATTTATAAGCTAATAGCTGGCCGAACACATGCCAGTTGCTCTGCTGGTCCTGCTAACTCAATTCCGGCACTCAGGGCACATTGTGCAGGCATTGTGTTGTAGCAACAGAAATTATCTCCCTTCATGTCCTGAACGGTTGCTGGTGGATAAATACATCTGCCTTTTAGTTAGAGTAGAATCAATGAATCATTATGGTTGGAAGAGACCTCAAAGATCATCAAGTCCAACCGTATACCCGATGTCACCATGCCCGCTAAACCCACTAAACCATGTCTTGAAGCGCCACATCTAGAGTAGAAATTCTTTTCAGCTATTTAGCCAGCCAGGGCTGAGGCTATTAGTGGGTCACGGGGAGTTCACAGGTACTCGCGCAGATCTCCGGAGAGGTGATGGATTTTGCCATTCGTGAGCAAAGCCCGCAGGGAAACAGTCTGCTCTTTTGGGAAGAGGCAATTCAGCAGCAGCAGGTTACAAACCAAGGGCCTGCAGCATCGTCTGCAGCAAAACGGTGCGGTTTTCCCCTTGGAAGCGGAGCCTGCAGCTGGCTGCAAGGTATCAGGCAGCCTGCCCTTCCCTTCCAGGAGACCAGAGCCTGCTCTGCCAGAGCCCTGAGCACCTCTTGTCATTGCCACCAAGCCCCTCAA
>NW_009623005.1:9215-39365 GCF_000690535.1 Cariama cristata
GTGCTGTTTCCCACAACCCTGAGCCTGGCGTTTGCCGCAGGGATGGATTTCTAAAAGCTAACGGGTAGCAGCGAGGATCAGGCTTCTGCGCAGAGCCTGGCATGGCTTCGAGGCACAGAGTGAAGGCTCCTCTACCCCGCTCCTCCTCACCTGGGCAGCTCTTCAGAGGGGTTTCCGCATTTTCAGTTTCAGAAGGAAGGTTATATATTTATAGACACATATATATATACAGAGAGATATATATAAAAATAACCAGCAGCCTCTCAGCTGCCTGCCCGCCGCCTACACCCCTGATGCGAGAATGGTCGGTGCCTTTACCCACGTGTCTGTGCATGCGGCGGTACTCACACCCTGCTTTCTGAACTGAGCCCTTGCCAAACTGCCTTCTCCCCTTGGCCTGTTTCTCCAGGATTTGGCTGCAAAAAGCAAGGCTGAAGTGAAACCCCGGCTGCTGAGCTACTGCCCCTTTCGGCTGCTGACTGTGCGTGAGCTGGTGGCCCGGGGTCGGAGGTTTCTGATTTCTCCACTGAGCCAGGACAAGGCAGGGGAGCGAGGACATCTGTCACGAGGGGACAGTGGGAAACAAAACCCTTTGGTCCCTGCAGCATCCCCATGTGCTCCTCACCTGCCTGAAAACCCACGAGGGGATCCTGCTCGGTGCTGGCCCTGCTCTCGACCAGTGCCCTTTGCACCGAGTCCGTTTAACCCTGGCAAAGTGGTGGCAGGGCACCTTGTCTTCACATTCTGGCAGAGCATAGGGAGGGAAAACTGCTGGGGAGCATGTGGAACTCGGCTGTTCCCAGCTCTTGTCACAGCCTTCCGACGTCGGAGGTGACACTTGCCAGGCTGGGCTTGTGAAAAGGATTACAGAGCGCCCAGTGTCCCTGTCCTGCCATCTCCTCCCTGCCATACGTCTCAGCCCAAATCCTAGACCTCGTCCCTGCAGGTGTGGCCATGGGGAGCCTCCTTGCTGGCTTTCTGCATTTTTCGGCTTTCCCTGGGAGCGCAGGAGTGCCTGTTTCTCGGCAGGAGGGCCGGGTGTCGCTCCTGGTACCCGACACTTTCAGTTTGTAGGTGACTGCGCTTGTTGGGCACCTGGCAAGAAAGGAGCAGGGAACTCCCCTCCGAGCCACCGCTGGTCTGGGTTCAGGTCAGTGCTCATTCACTACAATGCTTCCTGAAAGGGTGGATTTTTTAATTTGTTACTGGTTTTCAGTTTTCACCTTCTCTCCCGCCTGCGCCTTGCCCCACACCCCTCCAGCTCTCCCCGTGTTTTGCCATCGGTGACGCTTGTGTTGGGGCAGAGATGCTCCTTTGGGCTTTGGCAGGGATTTCGTTTAGCAACTTTATAAAGCTTGTAAGAAATACTTCCTGCCATCCCGTGATTGTTTTCCTATTTCATCCATGTGTGGATATACACACGGGCAAGCGGAGGGGGGGCTTTTTTTTAAGTGGCAAAGCTGAGTTTTATCCAGCTGCGTGCTGGAGTTACAGAGGGGGGACCGGTATCGCTACCAGAGCAGTAAGACCACTGGTTATGGATGTAGGACCGCAATTCGTTAAATACCAAGTCACTTTGCAATTAATTAGGAGGTTAAGGGGGTTATTAAAACACTCGCATTTCTTTTTCTGAGTGTCTTAGCTGTATCTGTTCCTGGAGGCGTATGTAGCTGTCATTATTGGAAATCGCCTGGCTACTCTGAATCACTCTGTGCCCCACCCAGCCCTACATTGCTGCGGTATTGCATTTACTGCTCCCAGATTCACTGGTAAATTCACTCTCATCTTTTCCATGGGTTCGTTGGACAAACCAGGCTAAAGCTGTGCTCCAGGCATGGCTGGGGAGAGCCCCCGGCTTGGGGAGACCCAGAGCTGGGGGATTGGGGCAGAGCTGTCTCCCTTCAACCCTCCTCAAGCCTGGGATACTGGAGGGGAAAAGCAGTTTGGAGGCGGGGGGGGGGAATTAATCCAATTTTGCCTTGAAATAAGCTCCTAATTTGAAGTAGTGGAGCCTTTCTGGCACTTGTGTTTTAAGCAATAATTTTGATTGTTTAATCTAGGCACTAACTGGAAACGTGTAAACAGAGCTGGTCGGTTATAGCAGCTTCTGTCGATAATGACGAAATTGAAGTTTTTGGGGTAAAAGAGGCTTTCCCCGCGTACGGCCGCACACAGCAGCCTGCTCGGATGCGCCGAGCTCCACTCACCCAGCCCTCGGAGCCGAGCGCGGCGCAGTCAGAAGCTGCTGAGGATGTTGCACCAGCTTCCACATGATAAGATCTCTTGAAGAGCAACTAAAAGAAAAAACGGTAACGTTGCTCAAAACTGTGATAGTTTCAGTCTCCTGAAGAAAACACGCAGCAGAAATCAAGCTTACCTTCCTGTGACTCCCATCCTTCGGAGGAGGTGGCATCCATGCTAGAGAGCAGGAGGAGCGAGCTTTCTGCTTTTATTTCCTACCGATTTTCGCAGCAATCCCAGCCCCAGCGACTCCTTGTTAAACTTCCACATGTCTTCGGAGCACTGGAATCCTGCCGGCATCTGCAGCCCAGTACAGTGGCTGCAGAACAGGAAATCCTGTATTTTCTCTTCACCACACGAAACGTGTACAGCTAATGATGTTAAAACAACTGGGAAGGTGATGACGTCATTTGGTCCAACTGCCTGGCGATAGAGATCTCGGACGCGGATTTCTTTCCTTCTTTTTGCACAGAAGTTGTGTTAGGTGACGGTGTCCTTCGGTCGAGCTGCTTCTGCTTTTATCCACAGTCTCTTGCCATTTGCTTGCTAAAAACTATAAAATACAGAAGCAAAAATCTTCTCATAAGTGCTCGCTAAGGGAAAACTGAAAACTGTGCCAGTGTAAGTTACTGGAAGGCAGTAATTTTCCTTCATTTTCTTGGAAGTTTGGTTAGCCTCAGACTATCAAGGCTGTAGGCTAAAGCTAGGGGTTTGGACTTTATTTCTGAAATAATGTGATGGTTTAAGGTGGAGATTTTCCCAAAATACTGTTGTTTAAAAAAAAAAAAACACAACCAAAACAGAATGTGCATCATTCCCAATTTCTTTTTTTTCCCCTCCTTTAATTCCTTTCCTGTCTGTGTATATATACGCATATATATATAATTTTTAGTTCTTTTACTGTCTGCTAAGCATGACCTTCTTTCTGAATTGCTGAAAACTGGCAGGTATATATTGTGTAACTTATTATGAGCTGCCTCATTTCCAGCTGAACCCTTTTACTTGATATACAGTGTCACATCTTATGGCCCAGGGCTTGCAGAGAGAATACAGCTGTTGGCATCTTTCCCTTCCTTACTGTAGGTGATGTATAAATAGAACAATTCTTGCTCCGTTCATCTATTTTCTGTAACTGGTCTTATGACCCTGCAAAATGAACAGAAACATAACTGTGGAAGAGAAATGAAAGAAGGAAGCTATTATAGCCTCTAATTGTAGAATAAGTCACCAGCTCAGGGTCGGGGATCAAGCCTCCATCTTTCCCCACAGCATCGGAGCCCACCGGCTCTGCCCTCTGCGCAATGGCCGGGGTTTCTCCGTGCTGGCAGCAATGCTGAGCTTGGGGACCCGAGCGCACCCCTGTACCGTGAAATGAAGCTTCACGACAGTAGCGTAGAGAAGGGAGAAGAGGATGCTTGACCTGAAGGGTCTTGCAGTCAGTGGAGATGCAGTTGCTTAAATCCATTGATCAACATCCTCCTGAACGCAAAGGCGAGACCAGTTTATGTACCAGCCTTTATAGACCTACCTATGGGCTTCTTCATTACTGCTTGCCTATCCACCACGTAAACGTAGCCTGCTAGCAAATAAGTGCCTGTGAAGCCCTACGGCTCTCATCTCAGCTGAGAGCAAAGCGATTTGGAAGCTGCAAGAGCTGTTTGTCACTCTGGGTTTTCTTTGTATGCATCTTATTCAGCAGCTGATGCTGATCCTTGGAAGAAAGACCAGTGCTCATGTATTTGCAAAACATTGACAGATTTGCAGAAGGGAGGCTGGCACCGTGCCCCATCCCTCTCCAGAGGTGAAAGGTTTATCCCAAAGTGAAGTGGCTGTTTTATCAGGATATCCTGCCTAGGACATCCTACTTCTGCGTCCACAGCACACATCCAGTGCAGTATCCAGCCATCTCCGAACCCTATTTTTAGGTACGTGTTTACAGCAGGGC
Organism: Cariama cristata; assembly: GCF_000690535.1. Lineage (NCBI taxonomy): Eukaryota > Metazoa > Chordata > Aves > Cariamiformes > Cariamidae > Cariama > Cariama cristata. The sequence continues at coordinate 13,402 of NW_009623005.1, forward strand.
TGCTGGGGAAGGAGAGGGCAGTGGATGTCAGACCGCAGCGAGGGTCAGACTCCCATAGCCACGTTGAGTCCTTCCTCCGCTCATCAGCTTTTTGGAGTACTTTGGCAAAAGATCGCAACCTTCCTGGTTGTGAAAGGCTGATGGATTGACAAGCCTCAAGCCTCATCCTTCAACATATACTAATCAACCGCTCCGTTCTTCTTTCAACCGCATGCATATTTTTGTTCAGCATTTCTGCTCTTCTGGCTCATTACCGATACTAAACATGCATTTTACGCTATGCGATGTTATATTTTCAAAGGCTGAAGACACAAAGGAATTTTTAAATAACTGTGAGACTTTATCTAAGGCCTCCAGATAAAGGTCGTCTTCACCTTTAGCCTGGTATCCTGTGGGCAGAAGGCCAAATGTATATGATCAGCACCTCTTTAAGCACTCAGCATCTGACAGGATGCACCTGAAGGATGTATGAAAAACAGTGGGCCATTGAGGAGGAGGAGGTCTTATTCACACAAAGCAACTCACCCTTGCGCAGAGACTTACTACGGCTTGACCGGAGCTGCCAGCACGTGGCCCCTGGGGCTGGGTGAGTCTCGGGTGCTCTGCGACACATAGTCCCTCTCACCACTGCACAGTGGTCTCCACAGGGGCAGCATTTTTAGGAAGCTTTGATTTATTTTTACAGCAAATTATTGTCAGTCACTCCCTACCTTTTTGGGCTAAGCCCTCGTGTAATCCACAGACCCAGCATTTTTGGGCAAAATGCACCAGTCATAGCCCCAAAGTCTTTTAAATGCAATGAAGAGCTTTCATATTTTTGAGATCGCACCTAGTTGTTGAGCTGTTATCCTGCATTTACAGCATATTTTGTTTTCTTCTCTGTGCAGAGAGCTAGTAATTTCATTTAAGGAAAGAAAATTAAACTGAGGTACTCACAAGATCCTGCAGCTCAGGACCTGAGGCTGCAGAAAGACATGAAATCCCATGGGGTTTCTTTCCAAATACATTTGCTGTCAAGCAAGTGAGGGCCCTTTCTCAAGCAAGAGAGGAATTACCAGAGCTCTGATACCAGTTAAGATGGGGTGGCCATTTGCAGGCACTGCAAAAAACCACATTTTCTTTGCTAACGGGTGAGTGGCTGATGTGCTAGAGGAGGAGGATATGTCATGCCGTGGTTTTGCCCAGGGCCGTGCCGTGGGGGGACATGCCCTGCCCTCGGTGCAGGTGGCTTGGAGATCTCACCATGTTTCCACCCTGAGCAGTTCCCTTTGGGGTGAGGCTTGATGCAGGGTTGCTCCAGCACCAGATACCAGTGGAGCCCTTCAGATCCATCCTTCATAAACCTGCATGGCTGTACCCAGCCTCGTGACTCGGTTAACATCTGCCTTTCTGTGGCATCTCTGTTGAAAGACTTTTTTTTTGGTATATCTGCCCAAGAAGGATGAAGATGTCTTCTTTTTACAGCTGGTGAGTCTGGGCAGTGCGACCAGCACAAGAGACAATCCAGGAGCAGCATCATGAAATTATATTTCCTCTTGTCAAAATAATAAACGTGTTTTATGGTCACAGGAAACAGGGTGAATTGCAGGAACCGGAGATGGGCACATTGTGCCTTTGAAAGTGTGAGAGTGCTGGCAGGCAAAGCCAGCACCTGCAGCCCCAGGTCTTGCGTTGGATCCAGCACCTCCCAGCCGTGAAGGCAGCTGAAATACTGTCGTCCTCGACAGTAACGCTGGATGAGTCTAGTCTTCCCTTGAGACACACTGCTGAGGTTTCGGAGGACTTGAGCTAAAGGCTTTGAGTTTCGCATGGGGGTTTGTGGAGGCCAAACTGACAGTCTTTGACTTTCTACATGCTTTCAGAAAATGATGAGTTTTCCTTGATCTCTTTTTACTTTGAATTGTTGCTCTCTAGGCTAGCTCACTATCACGACCACCTTGGCTGACTTTCTGTCATGGTTTAACCCCATCCGGCAACTAAGCACCACACAGCTGATGTGTGTATCGCAGCCAAAACCAGTATGCTTTCCCACACACCAGAAGAAACCATTAGACCAAGCTGTCAAACCTCCTGCACATGAAAGTGATTTGACTTGAAAGTCTGGAAGGGTTGAGAGTGTAACTTTTCCTCGCAGACTCGGGCTGCAGTGTGTAAAAAGGACTGGGTTGGGGTTGGGGTCTAAGGGAGTTCAGAGGGCGAGTGAGGCAGGGAGATGGAGGAGAGCGTGAGCAGCCAAGGTGCTTGGGGGTGCCACCATGGTGACGGAGAGTGTTTACCCCTCGTGGAGCCACTGAATTTGTTGTTAAGGGCAAGGGTGGGAGAGCCACCATCACTCTTCAGATATTCAGATGCTGGAACAGGTATTCCCATGCCAGGACCGCATTATAACTTTCAGTATGTAGGGGACTATAGTGACCAATTTCTGCTTTACCTTAGTACCAATCTTGTCGTCAATGGTGTCAGTGCTTTTTTTAAGCTGTATAGATCTGCGAAATGATTGTGGAATGAGATAGAGAGAGATAGTTTCTGCGGTCGTGCCTGCCTGTAAGGATGATAGCAGTCGCTCCTCCCCAGCCGCTCACGCGCTACCCGCAGCACAGCTATTCCCATGGAGGACCTTTCTCTCCTCAAAGTACGTCTAACTCCAATGTCAATGTTGTAGCTTAAAAAAAAACCAAAACCAAAACCACCAGTCATGTTAGAGTGGGGTGAAAACCTTTCCGTAGACAAGCAATCTGTTTAAGAATAATAAAAGTTGATGCATTCCATCACTTGAACTCTTTGATTCAAGGAGGAGCTGATCCCATTCAGCTTTCTTAGTATAAGTGATAACTATGAAACTCAGCTTATGTTTGCAAAAATGCGTTTATTTTTTAAGCGTCGGTTTTTGGAAAGAAAAATGTAGGACAAGCTACATAGATACCGTAACAGTGCCTTCAACTTGTTTTCACCTGATAAACCGAGAATTGTATGAGAAAGAATCACAGTAAACAGCTCCCAATCACATGCTAGCCGATCAAGGTCCACAAAAATTCTCAAAACAACCATTGAAACTAAAGTCTCCTTCATTGACAGTATAATACAGTGTCTAGCTTATGAGAAAACTGCTAAATTAACAAAAAAAAAAAAATGCATGCTTAACTGTATACCTGAGCATCAATCTCTGCTCACATTTTTAAAGGGACTACTTGCAGTGTGTAAACATGTATGTAATCACTGGCGTAACGAACTGCCAGTTAAATCGGAGAAAGCATTTCCATTGACTTCAGTGGAAGATGGACAGTTTGCCTTCTCTGCAGCTTTCTCTCCAGAAAACTAAAGAAGCCTGCAATAATACTCTCTCTCTGATGGTTACTTCCTTCAGATAGGTATATTTTGGTATTTTCACATATCTACATGTATGTATTTTCACGTATCTACATATTCACATATCTAATGTAGCCCTAACCATCTTCTCACAAATGGGAGGAGAACTACAAGAGCTTATTGTATTTAATCAGTATGTCTTTGCTGCCTTTTAGAGGAACTCCAGTGTAATGGTTATTTAAACATGGCTATTGTTTGCTTTTTCCCATTTTGTTGTAAAACAGTCAAGTGGGAAAGCATAATATACAGAAAACTTTGGGCCGAGTTGAAATGTAATTAAGTGGAATTGAGTAGTTAGATTTAAAATATACTTAGCAGGTGTTTCTTGTATTTCTTCTGATTTTGTAGCAACATGTAAGATGCCGGTGCTTATTGAGAATTGTACATGTTCCTTTTGAAAAAAACATAGGTTTTCAAAGGCTGTAAATCAGTGCCTGTGCTTAGCCAAAACAATTCTGAGGAATCATGAGGATACCCTTGAAGTTACACAAGGTGGGTGGACTTGGCCAAAGAGCTGTCACTAATTTAAAATAAGAGGTAAATGGCATCCTTTCTTGTCACTGCTTTCCATATCTTCATAGCCCATTACAGAAGTGTAAACATTAAGATCACGAGAGGAGCTGGTGGAAAAAATCACAATGAATAATTTACTTAAGAAATTAGCCTATGCTCTATTAGTGAAATCACCTCGGCAAGGACACCTCTCCTTTTTTAAAAGACGTGTCAACTGAACCCATTGAACGGAGGTTTCGGGGACAGATCCATCACAGGTACCTCTGGGCCCGAGAAGCCACACGCAGCAGAAAGCGAGGACCTGAACGGTGCCACCACCATCACCAAATCCACCGACACTGATGCCGAGTCTGGCTGTGCCCAGCCCACAGCGTGCTCCTGGCGGTCCTGCTCCTCGGGGTCTGAAGGCGAAGGCTGCGTCCTGATGGTCCCCTTGCCAATGGGGACAGCTTGGAGGGGAAGAAAGTGACTTGGAGCAAGGGAAGGTTCCACTCTCTGGCGTATTTGAGGAGCTGTTGGGAGAGTTTGTCTTGCAGAAGGTCTTGCACCAGCTGTAGGTGCAAGTTACGGGATGCGTCAGCAATTAAGGAGCAAACTTAGAGCCGGGTGAGGAGGAAATAATGAATGAGAGTGTGAGGAGGAGTGTGGGAAAGGCGAAGCAGAGGTAAGCGTGGTGACCAGTGGGATGCACTCAAAGCCAGGAGCGGGCAGCGGGAAGCTGGGGCTGCCGTGCTGGAGCAAACTGCCAACCTTCATGCGTCTGCAGCCCTGAGTGCGGAGACCAAAACTGCCATTTATTGTTACTGGCCATTTTCAGGTTCTTGTATGCATTGTGTGTTTTTAGCAGAGAAGACACTTCAGCGGATGTCAGTGTATGGACGTGGGATTGTCTTTGGCTTGATCATAGAGCCATGGAGTTGGGAAAACGGAACAAAAACTCCTGGGACATTTCCACTATTTCCTAGCAAAAGCTTTGTCACTCTCTCCTGTGTATTTTCTAGTCCAGCTAGGTCGGGCATGCATGGCACAGCGGTAGGTGTAGTCACACCAGTTGCGCTGCTCATCAGCTTCCAACCCATTGGTCTTAAACAGAGTTTTGTCTTCTATATATCGAAAGATTTCCACTGCCACAAAACTCCCCTGAATAAACTTGCAGGATCTCCCACAACGGAGTTGGTAATCGAGTATCACAGAACAGTCCCAGATTTCGTATGAAATATCTTCATTCTTTTAAGCTGGCTTTCTTGTCATTCTTTAATTGATGAGGCACTCTCTTTGCTCATGAGCCGACTCCTGATGACCATGCTGCTGTGCCTTGATATCTGGTCCTGAAACTCTGAAGTCATAAAGAAATACAGGATCGGATCCAAGCAGCAGTCCAGACTCGCAAGACTTAAGCAAAAGGGTTGAGTGTAGAGCGTGATGGTACTCAGGAAACAGTCTGTGATGACATTTTCTTTCACCAACATGTAGAAAAAGAAGTTGATGTGATATGGTGCAAAACACACGCAGAACACAATGGCACACATGGAAACCATCCTTAAAGCCTTCCGCCTCTCGCTGCTGTTTTGCAGCGGTATCTGGAAGCCCCGAAGAGAGTCTTTTGTTTTCCAAGTACAGAATAAAATAATGATGAGTGGGCCGATGAACCCGAAGAGCTCCGCCGTGCCTGTCATCAGCACAGTGGCCACCTTGCTGTCGATCTGCCGGACTTGAAGGTCTGCAAAGCAGGTATTTGTGTTTTTGGCCAGGCCGTAGCTCCGCATGATGGGGAACGGCAAACATGCCACCCCAACGAAGAGCCACACCACAGCGCTGATGGCTACGTCGTACCGCCGCTTCCAGTCCTTGGCTTTGAACGGCTGATACAGGAAGAAATACCTCTGCATGCTGATGCAGGTGAGGAAACAAATGCTGGCGTACATGTTGAGGTACTTCAGGTAGAAACACAGCAAGCAAAGGAACCTCCCAAAAGGCCAAGTGGAGTTGATATAATAGTATATTCGCAGTGGCAGCGAGAGGACATGGGCCAGGTCGGCCGCGGCCAGGTTGATCATGAAGATGACGGCTTTGTTCTTCTTGCTGATGAAGCGGCACAAGACCCACAGGGCAGCACTGTTTGCCAGAAGGCCGGGGATGAATATGAGGGTGTACGTGGTTGCGTACAGGCTGTTTTTGAATGTTATATTGTGACTGGAGCAGGTCTGGTTGCTCTGTGTCATGACTGGGCTGCTGGAAACATCTGTCGTGGTATAAGATGGGTGAGTCATTCCTGTAGGGAGCAAAAACAGGGGCTGTAAAGGCAAAGGCACTGTAGGAGTTATCAATATGCACATTTGCATTTCCTATTTGACTATTCAGTGCAAAGTAGAGGTTGGGAAATGTCTTCTGCATAAAACATCCTGCTATCTTCTTCAAAGCTGCCCTATCAGAGGACTCCCACTATTCATGTAGAGGTGGAAGACCATTCCTGTTGTGTCAGTCCCCTTGCTGGGCTGTCCGAGTGCCATAGGCGTGGCTGAAGCAGTGCCATCCTGCTAACAGAGGAGCAGGAGAAGCCACCTATCCTTTGGCCATCTCCTCAAGGTCATCTGTGGTTTGGTCTCTGGGTAGCAGGGGAAGAATAAATGGAAGAAAGGTGTACCATAGCCCAGCTTCTGCAAGTGAGCTACCACATGGCCCAGCGATCAAAATCTGGGTGCCAGCCACTGAATCGTGCCTGCCCATCTGTTGTACATTAGGCGTTACGCAGGTGGCATGTCTCCTGACCCCATCAGTAGACCTCATGGACCCACCTTCCCTGACACGATGGTGACAGGCCATGTGGAAAAGTGTAGCAGGGAGCAGGCTTGAAAAGTTTGACTGTTGTAAAGGCAGCCAGTGCTCCTGAATTGTGCCACCACATATTTAAGCTAATGTAACAAGCAGAGATCTAATCAGATCACCAACTTCCATTTCTGATCACCCCGGCAGCCTCATTTTAACACATTTTTCTATTAGATAATTTTATTTTTAGACACTACCAATTTCTGGCTTTCCTTTGATTCGGATAAGTAGGGATGGCAAAATGTCACATGTTGAACTGTTGGGCCATCTTTCTTTTGTCAGCTTTTGTAACTGGGATGTGTCTCCAGTAAGGCAACACAAGCAGGAGGAGTTTGGGTTTATCGGGTACTTCCCCATAGGGTTGTAATTCGCATTACAGTGAATCCCTCCTGTGTCTAATATAACGGTTAAAATTGAATATCAGCTTCCTATTTCATGTGGCACTGCAGACACTGAGTCATTCCTTCTGATTCATTTCCTGCACCGCTGGCAAGGGGCATTTGGCAGAAAAAGTGTCTCTGTAGGTAGATGTTAGTAACTCGTACCCTGTTAGTAACGTTTTTTTCCTGCATGTTACAAAAAAAAGAGTAGAGTTTAGAGCTCTCAAGTGACAAAGAGCACAAAGAGCTGTTTTTTCAGCTTGTTAATTGTTGCGGTACTTGGACTTGGCAGGTCATACAGCCACTCTCCAAGCTGCTATGGAAGGGTGTAATTCAGGCCCCAGAAATGCCCAGATGTGGCAAGGTCCCAGCATGGGACACAGGCCACCCTCACTGTGGGTGCAGTGGCTCTGGCTGACGGTGAGCAGAGCCATCTAACCACTGCTCCTGCGGGCTCCCCAAACAGATGCTGCTACCAACTTTCTTGCTTTTCTTTTTAAACTTATCTTTCATTTTCTCACAGTCTTCAAAAAGCAAGGTCTGCATGTTTATCTCCTGCCACACCCTCAGCTGTAGCAGCTGAGCTACATCCTTCAGTCGCAGTCAAGAAACTCCCTATTTAATCCCCTTCCTTCACCAAGATGGCACAAGTACCTGGAGGCCAGGTGCCTCAGAGCCTCCCAGGCTGGTTTTGGCCGCCCAGTCTGCAGTTCTCTCCCAGTAACACTCGCCCTAAGGCAGCTCTGGGACAAGATGCTCTGCTCCATGGTGGGGTGTCCCCAGCTGTCCCCATCGCAGGACACCACAGGTTTGCTCCTATCACGAGGCCACAACGTGCCCATGGGGAGGGAAGAGGCTCAAAGGGTGCTGGAAACAAGGGGGAAAGATGCATCTGGCCCACGGCCTTATCTCCACTGGTCTGAGAAGCAGTGTTGGAGGCCTCCTGCTCTCCTTTCTGGTGCTCCTCAGGACACGGAGACAGGGAGTGGACAGGGCATGGAGCTGAGCACTGGGATGTTCACCCAAGGCGTTGCTTCTCAGAGCGGTAAATTTGGGTTACATCCCAGTTCTTGAGAGTGCTGCAAATTTCTGGTGCTCAGGATGTTTGTGGTCCCTTTCCATCTGGTTTACCTGCAGCTCTAGCTGGATGTGCTATCTGCTGCCCTTGTCTCCCGTAAGAGCCCTCCTCACCCCACCCAATTTCTGCCCCATCAGGTGACCTCCTGCTTTACCACGAAGCCATTAAAGAACCACTTTCGAAGTTACTGGCTGCCTGGTTTCCCTTGGATGTCAAGGTTAGACTGACTGCCTGATGCTCCTCCAAAACAAAAGTGCTAGATGGCCATTGAAACCGTGGAGGAATAGGTACGTTTGCAAAATGTTCTATTTTAAGGACACGCTTATATTTAAATGCTGGCCAGTGGATGCATGTTCTTCAGTTCAAATGAGTCATAACAGTCAGGTTGCTTATTGAGGGCCCCAGATACAGTTAGCCCTTATTTACATTTCATGTGACAGCTAAGGGCCGGACCGCAATGTCAGCAGTCAGAATGCACAAGTTCTGGCTGCTGACTCAAACTGGTCTCTAAATGGAGCCATTTAGGGCAAACCGACGTGTCCAGGATGTGTCTGCTGTAACGCGAGGGCGATGCTGAGTGTGCACGCTTGATACCAGAATTCAGCCTTCACTTTCTGATTGCAGCAAACTCCGCAGACGAGCACAGGGCTGGGCTGCAAGGGCTGCAGCATGCCTGAGACCATGGTGGAGCCCACAGCACCCAGAGGTTCCTCCTCGGCCTTCACCTTCATCTGCTAATTGTCCACAAGATGTCAGAGTTAATCAAGATTTCATTTCTTTGCCCTCCTGGTTTAAGGTATTTTTCTAACCCCCAAGGGACTAGGGCTGTCTGAGTGGCGGGAGGCAGAAGCGATGATGTGACTCTGTTCTCATCAGTTTGTGTTGCTATCTTCTAGGGTGATCCCAAATTGAAAAACTCTTGTGTTGCTGAATAACTGATATTAGGAAAAAAAAAAAAAAACACTCCCAGGGGTAGTCCTTGTTACTGGTGTTGACAGGTAGAAGAGTCCTGAAAAGCTGCCCTTTGATGGAGACCAGGGAGCTGCTTTGAACCTTGGAGCCAAAAGGTTATAAAACCCAACCTGTGGAAATGCCAGTGATGTCCCATCCCCACCACCCCGAGCAAATGTAACACGATAGATGACGAACAGGAGACGTATGGCCCATGGAGTCAGAAAAAAACCTCTCCTTTGCGTTCAGTGAACTCAAGGTCAGGCCATTTACAGGATAACCTGGCTGGCAGTGCAAAAGCATTAACGCAATTAATATACACATGGGTGATGTCTGCAGGGCACTTTCTGAGAATTAATGACTTCATTAAAAAATCATAGAAATATAATGAGATTAAACCATCTCTTTAGACAAAATGCACCCAGGCATATGCTCAGGGGACTACAGAATGATGGTACTTCTGCCCTTCCTCCCACTTCTGTTCAGACTGAAGCTTAATTCCACACTGTCGCCTTATCTTCCCACCTGTGCACAGAAGCAGACACACAGAGATACCACTGAATGTCTGTCTGAAATTCGGTCTCCCAAGCTGTAAAGAAAGCAAAGTCATTTGCTGCATGATGCGCGTACAGCAAAGGTGGAAGGCTGAAAATCTCCATCAGATTTTATCGACCCTTATTTACATGTTGCAGGGAGACAGCTCCTACTGCAACACAGTTTTCAGAACATGAAATTTCAAAAAAATTGGTAGTAAATAAATACGCTGTTATCTAACTACTGTTTTTTACATTTTAATTAGAGTCTGTATTTCTGAGGCTCTTGCAATAAGGACATAATTAAGTGTGCTCATTATTGCTTGTAGCTGGATGTTTGGCAACTAAATGTGGTATTTCTAGGAAAAAGATGTTCATCTTGATAGGACTGAGAAGCACAGGAATGTCATTCCAGAGTCCTACATCTTTCTGGCATGCCCATCAGCAGGCAGGTTAATCGATTTGATAGACACAAATGCCTCTACACTCTGCCCCCATTGCATGGCCATGAATGTCTGATGTTACTGCACTCGCACTTTGGTGTGAAACCTCTGCAGTCAGAAGTGGAAAGTTCTACAGTTAAGGGTACTTTTTCTGGTTTTCTTCTTCCACAAAAAAAAGAGCAGAGCTGGGTTGTCTGATCTGTTGTGAGAAGAGGTTTTGCAAGGCTAGTCTAATTGTCACTTCTGCGGCTCCGGCAGCTGAAGAAGCGGGGCACGCACACATGGCCGGATGCCAGCAGCCTCGTTGGAGCGCTTGCTCCAGGCTGGGCAAGGGCTGTCCCGCAGATGGACTTCCATCAGGGATGCAATTCCCATGGCTGGTGGTGGTCACACCGGAGCCAAGGTCCCAGGACTTTCACTTGCCACTAGAAAACGTGCCCTTGAACAAAAATCACACTCTTACTTCACTCAGCCTACTGCCTCAGCCTGCTGCTGAAGTCCTCTCCTATACAAATCTGCCGCGAACCGAATTTGACATACTGACTCACCTTCGGTGCAATTCCCTTTGGATTTACTTTAAGAAATTTCAGATTCAGGGGCCGCCCACTGTGAATCCCGTCTGTAAGTGCCAAAGTGCGTACGTGCTGTTTTGCTGGGCTGCCGTCAGAGCTGAGCTGCCGGTGCAAGTGAATGCAAGCCCATCAGTGAACCACCTTTTACAAAGTACAGTTTAAAAGCTTGACTCCATGAAGCAAGTTAAGTTTTAATCCAGACCACTGACTGCAATCTGAATTACAAATTAAAACTGCCTCTGTATTCTCATTAACAAAAACAAGTCCAAGCAGTCTTGCTATTTTTGTTGTATTGTGTCCCCCTGACTAATATTAATTTCCTGCTGTTACAACTCAGTCTAAGAGCATTGGATGGCACAAAGACTGGCAGCACATAGATATTTTTTTTTTAATGGTAATATAAATCACCGTTAGAAAAACAGATCTGCAAATTTCCCTTACGGTCAAGTATGATTTTATAATAGAATCTATTCCCCGAGGAATCAGGCAAAAGGATGAAATTGTGCCTAGTAGTGACACCGGAGAACAGTTGGAGAACCGCTAATTGCCCACGCTATAACATTTTGCTTTCTCTAGCAACGGCAATTTCATGCCGCTGCCGTTTCCCCTCCTCAGTGTGTTCATACAGAGGATTGGCGCGCAAGGAGGGCTCCTGTTTCTTCAAGACTCAAAACGCCACGAATTTCCTCCTGGCAAGAGCCAACCCCTAAGAAAAAGCCCGAGGAGAGCAACGTTTTTGTAGGAAACAGCGTAGGCTCCTTAACGGTGGTTCTAGAGCGCAGAGAGAGCGAGCTTAAAAGCAGCCTTACCTTTTCAGGCAGAAACCCAGCTAAGTGCAACTGTGCCGTGGGGAGGAAGCGGAGTGTCTCGGCTGCACCGCAGCAGCCTTGTTTACATGTGCGCAGGGACCTGAGTGACATCACGGGGTGCTGCAAGGTGCTGCTTTGCCTGCGGCTCCGCGGGGGGGCTGCCGCTGGGGCGGGGGCCTGGCTCCCAGCCCCTACCTGCTTCTGTGGGACTCGCTTCCTCGGCTCCCAGCCCTGCTGAGCTGAGTCCCGGCCAGGCGTACGTGTGGTTGCCCCAAAATCGGGTTCCTGTGTCTTTGTCCTGGGTGTTTTCTCTGCCACTGCTCCACCGGGATGGCTCGACACCCCGTGGGCTGCTGTGTGGGAGAAGGTCCCAAGTGGAGCTGGGACACAGGGCTGGGGCGCAGGGCACCCCTTCCTCCTCTCCCACTCTTCCTTCTCTCCAAGCACAGCTCCGAGCTGACCATGGAAACACTCCCGAGGTTTCTGCTTGCTCCTCCTCGGGAAGATCAGCTTTGCTCTCGCCTCCTGATCGCAGGGCTAGAGACTGTCATTGCTGGTGGTCGCTCTGTTTCACCTACTGCTAAGTCCTCTTGCTGATGAAGTCCAACTTCCCAATGGCTTTTTATAGCACTCGTGTGAGCCTCGCTTGACATTTCTCTTGAACAAAATAAGCAGGCAGCTCAGTTTACACTTGCTGGAGCTCACCGCCAGCAATGTCAAACGGTGGCACTTCTGAAATCGTTTCAAGTAATGGGGTGAAACCCACCCTCACCCTTATCCCAGGAGGTAAATGCATTAGTGAGGCTAGGATTTTACCCACTTAGAGGACCTAATTGTTTGGATCTTCAGAAAGCCAGCGGGAATCTGACCTGTTTTGCCTGTTCAGGAACGGCCTCTGTCTCGCAGCACACGACTGTCCCTGTAGCTCAGTAGTTAAACTCTCTGCTCTCTCATAGTTTAAGGGTTTGAAGTAGAACATCACTGCAGCTGCTGCCTGACTTGGGGACAGTATAGATGTTGATGTCTGCTCAGAAACCTCAGAAATCCAAATCTAATGGCTCTGGTTCAAATAAGAATGCTGCACAATGCACACTCCCTAAAATGTAGTCCTGTGATTTACAGACAGTCCTATTTCCACGATTTTTCAAAGGAGGTTGATAGAAGTTGGGACATTGTCAGATGTTTATTTTCAAATTATTTGTATGGGCTTCATGAAAAGCAATAGTGAGCTTCTGGCCGATGTTGCAGTGTTTATCAGCACATCCTGTTTAGCTAATTTTTTAAGTTGTTCATCAGCAATGGAAATACACTTGCTGGAATTTATCCAATCGCAAAGTTGTCCTTAACACAAAATCACTGCACAGTACTCTGCAGCCCGACAAGCTAAGCAGAGCCTCATTTGGGAACAGCAGTTCAGAAACAGTTCCCCGACTGACCTGACTAGCATTTGTGGGAAACGAACACTATCGGCTCTTCTGCAGGTGCTTTCTTGTTTGCAGGAACTTCCATCTATAATGCCTTTCATCCCTCACTCCGTTGTCACTAACAGACCTGAGCAATTTGAGCAAAAGCTACGATCTTTATAGAAAGGAGAGATGAAGTTAATCATGGCTCCGCTTGTGCATGTCGGTATGTGAAATATTGCAGTTACAAAAGTAAACTATAACAATAAAAAACGGTGTTTGTGAAAATACAGCGTATACTGAAGCCCAGGTCTACTTACAGAAGAGGTGCCGCTCTTGCTGCTGCTCTGTACTCATGCTCCTAAGTTGTTCAGGCAGCCTGGTTTAGGACCGATTGTTATAGGGAGAAGCGTGGGACCAAGAAAGAGGTTTAAAGGCAAAAGTCATAGCATCCGCAGAACGGTTCTGCTAAATTTCTTAGTGCTTAAATGGATCCAGTTGCGAAGTGGGGATAATATTTTCCTGTCTGAAACTGAAGGATGTTTGCTGTCTGGACTTCTGTAAGACTCAGCTAGAAGATTACATACATTCAAAAATCTTCTAAGTGACCTGTCCAGCACCGTGCACGCTTGGTACTGGACAAGGACTGTGGTATAGCCAGCCTGGAGGATGTGAACCTTGCTTGCCAGGATTGCCTATCAGTTATCCTGCAGGCAAGGAGTGAGGAAGTGGCTTTTTCAACTGATAAAACTGAACTTACTTTAGGGATTTTGCAGACAGTTATACTGGTTGCAGCTATACTTTCCCTATAGATCTGTTTGCCATAATTATGTAGGTAAAACTTTGATTTGCATAGCGTGCCAAGTTCCCACTCTTGGTTATTGCTTACCAGAATAATGAGCTTGCCAGAAATATTCGCTCCCATAATTACCTACATTAGAGGAGAGCTTGGCTCCTGCAAAACAGCGTGGGCAATATTTCCTGGGGTTCAGAGAAGGGGCTTGACCTCAGCTATACTCGTGCCGCTCCAGGTTGGTTACTTGTGGACCTTCCCCAGGGCAGTCTACAGCATGACTTTTGTGTCTTCCACTGCAGAGAAGAGAAGCCCGAGAGGAGCAACCTCCCTGGCAAGAGGATGCCCCAGGCTGGTGCAGTCGGCAGAGCCTCCCTGCAGCTTTGGGATGATCTCCAACGAAACAAACATTCAATCTCCAATGAAACAAATTACAGCCCTTTAGTGGGAACCAGGGGAAAAACCATTGCATGCCTAAATTATTATGAGTATCCCTAATATTATATAATTATTAACATTTGCCTGAAATAAAGACTTAGATTTCGTGTCATAGCATGGATAGCAAATTTATTTTGCTGTCAACTCAAGCCTTTGTAGTATGGAGAAGCAGTTATTCAGTGAAAGATACTACCAAGAAGTTATATGAGTTTGGTCAAAAGTTGTGCTATGACGAACAGAAAGTAAATATTTGTATCCTGATTGTCTTCTTATGGAGAATTAGACGGGCTTATTTAAAGGGGGACAATGACTTATAATAGAAAGTGGAAAGGACATATGCAGATTAAAGTACATAAGTGTGTTGTTTATTCTAAAATCCTCTTGCATGCTATAAATCAGATAACAAAAAGAGGAACATAGAACGGCAAACATTTCAAAATTCGGTACTTTTATTTGTGTATTTGGGGCTTTAGATGGTAATAATTTTTTCCCTTGCAAAAAAAAGAAAAAACAGGCATATTGAAAAGGTGCAAACTGGGTGTACTGTGAGAAATAATTTCTAACTACCTGCCTACATTTTTATGGCAACTGAAATATCATGGCTCATTAGTGACTCTCTGGCTGTTACAGAGCTACAGTTACGTAGCATACTTAAATCATCTTAATAATTTCCTCTGGTCCTAGCACAGGCGCACATGTTACTTTTGTCCAAAAGAGAGGCAGATTCTGTTTGAAATAGATAGGGTTTTAATTCAAAACAGGAGCATTTCCTAATAGGGAAGCCTGCTAGTTCTGTCTTAGTTCATCACTGACTACATCCCACAACGCTTGCTCCCTTCCTTGGGCTCTTGAAACTGCGGATAGATAATGAACTGAAAATGTTCGTATCCAAGTGTTTCTACACTAACAAAAATATTCCTCTCTGACAGCAGGAAGAGAAAGGAAATCTTAGAATGTTTTGGAGTCTGGGGTACCCAAAGCCTTGGAAGCTCACCCCAGATTTTATTCAGACCAGCTGAGCACCATGGATCTCTGGAACTGGATGAAACTCAGAAGATTTTCTCATGGGAGATTTGGGACTTGCCAATACCAGCCGCAAGTATTTACCCGTCAGAACCGTTGCTGTTTTGTTATTGTTATTTACTTCTGAAGTTCTGTTTTCAGCAGAAACTAGAAAGGAGGAAATGTTTCTTCTACTCTAACACACCAGAGCCTCTGAGAAGTATTTTCCATGCAGCTGATACTAAAACCAACTTCATCAGTTGTCTTTGCTAAAACCTCTTTGCCATTCTTTACAGTTCAGGATCCCTTGACACACAGAATCCAGTAACCTATGGCCTTTTGGAGGGGATAAAAGAAAATTTTGTGGAGGAGGGACCTGGGGGGGAATGCCTGCCTAGTTTTGTTGGTGGTAATTTTAGTTTCTTTGCCCAGTTTGTCCAAGAGGCTTGCAAAAGTTCTGTTTCCAAGGGGACCTATATAGCAGTGAGTAACCCTGTAGCAGCTGCTGCAAGCCTGCACAAGCAATTCCTTTCTCTTATCTGCACAGTATAGCGAACACATCTTTTACGTGCCTTTAGGAGCTTTATGCTAACTGCCATTGCTCACTGCCCGGCAGTGTTCCTGGAGGAGAAAGACTAGCACAATCTGGTGAGATCCAACTAAATGTAAAGGTTATACAATTAACAGGCTTTAGAGCTCTCTGCATAAGGATCTTCCAGTACCAGATCATCATACTAATGGAACCAAAATCAGCTTAGAACCTATCTGCTAGACTTTTGTCAACTCTCACATGCTAGTGACTATACCCTCTTGTATTGGCAAGCCAATTATAAGAGTAGTGGTAATGAAAGTCTGCGATAGTGGTGTGAACTTGTACATCCTCAGGTCGTTGCCATTGGGAACCTACTTGAAATATAATAGCTGCCTTTCAGGAAATGAGATTTTCAATCTATATTGGAACCATTGGGGCATTCCCATGCCCACAGCTTACCCTCCCGCCTAAGCCAGCAGATATAATACCTGTCAAGTGCGGTAGTGCCTGAGTCGGCAGGGGAAAGCTCATGAAACTGGTGTGGGAAGATCCACGGTTCTGAGTTCGGGCATTTGCATGTTTGCAGTACTTCCTCTCAGCAAACCAAAGGAGTTCCCATCCATTACACGACATTGCTTACCAGCAAAGGAGAGCACATCACGATGTAACAGACATGGAGAGGCTGAGATGTGGGCACCAGGAAGGCTGGAAGGAACATGAGGCTGCTTCGAGAGCCATTGGCGTGCCAATGTCTCAGATATTGTTTGTGACATTGCAGGCTGCTGCAGCCTGCACACGATGGCTGCAAAGTGAAGGGCAAGCATCTTCATGCGAACTGGAACACAAAAAGCAATGAACTCCGTGGGGGATTCCCGAGGCTGGAAAACACCCTCCTAACAAATATGAGCAACCTCCACTCATGGTCTTCATCACATTTGCTTCATAAGGCTGTGCTTCCCCTTTCACTTCATCTAGGTAGATAGCAGCAGAGGTTTCGGCAAAAAGAGAACTTAATTAAATTTAAAACCCAGGAATAACCTGACAAGAATGAGGTCAGACTGCTAACATACACAAGTGAGATTGGTGCATTGATCAAACCATATAAGAGCAAAAGTAAAAGCAAGTCAACTAAACTCAGGATATCAAAGTACTGGTAGGGGCTTGGCACTAAAGCTAGTCCCCTGTAAGCCCCTTTCATATCTTCTGCCCTAAACCAAAGCCAACCGCAGCTGAAGGAAGATGAAATCCTTCCCAACTTCACCGACCATCCTTCAAAGTAACAATCAACTGCGTGGAGCCAGCAGTGAGTGGGCTGAGTACGTGCTGCTGGCAGGCCACAGGGCTAACAGGAATCCAGCCTGGAAAGCTCTCCCCGGCATCCAGGCAGTAAAGGAACCAAAAGGATGCAGAAGGGTGAAGAGATACAACAGGAACAGACAACAGTGGGACTGCAATGGAAACACCTTCTGTTCATGCTCTGTAGGACAAGGCCACGCCACAAATGGGACATTTCCCAAAGGAGGTTAGCAGGTATCTGCATCCTCAGAAGTTGTGCAGAACTGGCAACATCATGCTGGAGGGGTGCGATAAAAGGCCCATCAGGTGCCGGGCAGGACAAACAAGGTGTCTTACAAGCACCAAGACAGGCCTAGGCATGTGCCTAGGTATCAGGATGTAAACCTGTCCAGAGAAAAAAATGGGTTCAATGACATTAACAACTAACACCAAGAGAACAGCAACAGTCCTATTTCAGGTGTACTCTGAGTATCTCCTGTCTGGTAAAGGTCTCCAGGGAGAATGATTCACAGGAGAAAACAGGCTCATGAAACAATCATTTTATCATTTCATTAAGATCAGAAGCAGCACTGGCAGTACCTACAAATCAAAGCATCTACAACAAGGATTTCACTGGTTGATTGAAATAATGAAAAGACATGAGAAGGTTTTGCTCCTATCATTGCTCTCCATGATTCTAACAGAGCAGGGTAAAGTCTTGGGAGCTGGTTTAATTTCCCTGCCCAAATGTAGAGGTGCAGGGATGTGTGTACATGAAGATAGAGCAGTTTTATGTCAGCCCTTCCTGAGAAACACTAGCTAAGCATAATCTGTTTGAGGAGGGTTTTTTTGGCTTATAAAGATCTTTTGTAAGCTATCATTCTTGCACTGAGTGCCAAACTGCGCTTGGACTCCACTGAAGCTGAACTCCATCAGTTACAAACGCCGAGTTTGCGCCTTCCTGGGAGTACGGACAGAGCTACAGCTGAAAACCTACAGTACAGCAGGTTCTAGGCAAACAGACAAAGGAGAGCTGGGGAGAGGCATGGAAAGGAGCCGTGGCATCCCACAAAAAGATGGATTTGGTCTTCTGAAACTGGTGGGAGGGAGCAGAGCAGCAGCCAACAGGACTGCGTGTCAGACCTGGGGCCTGCTTCCCCTTTTTGGAGAATGCTGTCCTCTGCTTGCATCCCACAAGGGCTGTTAAATGCAGCTCTGTGTTGGAAGGAATGAGTAAGTCTTTACTATTACAGGCAGTTCATTTGGATAGAGGAGTCAAGATTTCCTTGGCAATGATAATTCATTGGCCCTGTTGATTTTTTCAGTCACTGCTTCTCCTTTTGATGATTTCTCCAGTATCTCTGTATTTTGGTTGCCTCCTTTTTTCTATTTTCTCTTTCAAATTTGTCTTTCACTCATCAGTCACTCTTTTCATCTGACACCTGGGGAGGAAACGCAACACAATAATATCTCAGTTACGTCTGCAGCATTCTGCAGTTTTGCCATGTTTTGAGCAGAAAGCATCCTTCAAACTCTGGGAGGGATGACACAATGGTTAAGCTACATCCTATTTTTCTTACTTTTTTTTCTTATTTTCTCACTTTTTTAGCTTCTCACCTATTTTGTTTTCAATTCATAATATGGATTATATCAAGCTACCAATTCCTTAAATTATATTTCTGAAGCTAGGGTATCAGTTGCATTAAGGGCTTTTACTATAAGTTGGTGTTTCTAACCGTATGTGATCAGATGTAGGATTAATGAGCTAGAAGAAGGGACATTTGTTGCCTTTGAGTTAGTCAAAATTTATTTCCCCCACTGTATTACAGTTGTACTTGGAGAGGGAAAACACAACTACCGGTTGCACTACCCTTGAACCAGCATCACAACTCTGATCTGTTCATTAGGGGTCAAATCTGAGCTTTGATTGGCAAAATCCCATGCCAACATTTCACATCGTTTCTAGGGCTGTTTAAGTTTTCACACAGAAATCAAGCCCATCTGAAGTGCGTTGGAGCTGTGTGTGCAAATATTAGGGGCATTTACCACAAACACATCTCGCAAACAACTTCCCACACACAGAGTGCTCATCTAGCTGAGATACACAGTTAAGGAGCCAGATCACAACTGTCCTACCCCCCTTGAGAAAACAAGTACCCCATAAACTTCTAATAGTTTTTAATTTGTTTGTCATTTTCAATTTTTGCTGCTTTAAAATGAAAACCTTTGAGAATCTGTTTGGGAGATTCAGAAGAAAGCTTTCGAGGTTGGGAAAATGCCTCTGTCTTTAAAACCTGTTGAAAAACTGGAGTAAGGTCTGGGCAGAACATCCCAAAGAGTAGTCAAAGAGAGAAAAAGTTCAGAACTTGCTTCTTAAAAAGCCTAATCTCAGACTAAAAGCAAAGTTGCTTATTTGTCCTCCTCCCTGAAATCAGTGGAAGAATGCATGACAGTCCTACGATCCCTTGTAAATGAAGCCGTAGCTAATCCCAGTTTGTGTTGGGCTCTGACGGAGAAATTGTAACTGCCTTTGAACTAGAACTGGATTCCACACTTTCTTATTTTGTTTGAGTTGTTTGGTGGTTTTGTTGTGGGTTTTTTTGGGGGGGGGCTTGCTGAGCTTTCATAAAACACTTTGGGGATTTTTTTTTTTTCTGTTTACTCTTTGTAAGCAGAACACAGATATTTCCCAGATCTGTCAGTAATTTTCAGGTTCCTCTTCCACATCGATATCAACCCCATCTCTGCTTTTCCCAGGACATCTCAACATCTTTGCATCTAGATAAAAAATATTTTTAGCCACAGTAAACGACAAAATACTTTGTCTTGGATAGCTGCATCTCATAAATTCATGGTGCAATCATTTTTTTCTGAGAATTGTTTTACAGTTTAAAAAAAAAAAAGAAACGACTGGTTTGTGGTCAAGACATGCAGTGATGTGAGAGTTTTACTCAACTGAATAAAAGTGTCAGGGTGCAAAGATCAGCCATGGTGATTCCTTTTTCTTTCTTTCTTTCTAACTGGAAAGAGAACTAACGTCTGGAAGAAGCACTGAACAGTCACTGTATCAGGGATTTCAAGTTAGCTCTATTAGCATGTATTTATTAGATTGCTGCAGAGCAAAAGACATCAGGCTTCATCAAAGCGATATCCTGTCTTTTGTCAGTGGTCTCAACAGATGCTTCGGAGGAAGGAAAGATACGCCTTCCACAGGGTGTGCGGCAGTGAGACAGCACATATTAGAGCAGGAGGGAAACTCCAGCGAGAGCACATGAGGGCTGTCGCCAGGGCTGAGCACTGGTAAACCGCTCGCACTGCAGCTGTGCCCAGGCTGGTGCGTGTTTAGGGAGCTCGGGCAAGAAAGAAGTGCCTGTGCCCTGAAAGATGGTGCCATGGGAGAGGTGTAGGAAACAGAAAGGGATAAGCACGTCCTGAGCACTCCGTGGACTAGCTTACGGGAGGAGGAAGGGAGAGCGACCACATACAGTCTGGCAGTGAGACGGTGTCAGGCACAGACCCCTTTGAACCGCAGAACAGGCACTGCAGAGCAGCGAGAGAGAAACCCGACTGATGTCACGTGAAGTCAGTTATTTGCTGGCAATATGGTTTCTTGTTAAAACCATGGCAAAAGTAATGAATCCTACTCTCGTGGGGACCAAATGAGCAATGGGAACAAAATATGTTTATGCTTCCTAAAACATAGATTAAAGCAACTGCAGAAGTGAGAGGAGCGCCGCAGCTGAGGGAACTCATTGTTTTACTGTCCTCATTCAATCCTCTCTGTTGAGAAAATATTACCAAGAGGTGGAGGGAGGGCATTTAAATCCTATTATGGTGCTGTTTAAACAGGACCCTTTTCACATTAAGGTGTGAACTCATCACACACAGCTTAGCAGCCTCTTCCATTGCAGCTGTATTTTTAAAATTACATGTTTAAACCCAAAACTCAGCTACCTTTCTTCTCATAGCTGCTTCTTCAGACAAGGCTATATATAAATTTCATCTGAAACTGTCCCAGAGCGGCACATGGCTGCTTTTTGATCATATATGTTGAGGCTAGACCCACTGCATCTGCATATCCTTGAAGGATAAGCACTCCCATGCCTGATGTTCGGACATTTAAGCGACTGCAGAGGCTTGTATGTGGCTCATGGGTTTCTCCTCCAGCCCCGGAGCAGGTAGGCTCCTTCAGAGAGCGGGTGCTGCAAGCAGGGAGCTCAGAGGAGAAGCTGAGCCGACGGGTACAGGATCTTTCCCTCCCTCTTTTGTCTCAGTGAGTCTTGAATTCTTGGCTGCGTAACTGGAAGAGCTGAGAAAGGAAGCGTGGAAAGGCACTCTTCCTTTTTACAAGGAACAATTGACAAGGGCGGTAGTTAGGGCAGTCTCCCTTGAGGTGTGTGGCATGGGTGGGAGCCCACCTTGACTGCCAGCGCTGAGCCAAACGGGTCCTCCAGCCACGTGGAAATGACAAAGGACAGCAGTTGCACGGCCGCAACTGCCAGGCGTTTACTTTCCGTTTGTTTATTTTAAGCATCGCTGCAGCTGCATTTTGTGAGGAGCCTGCTCCTGTCTGTAAACGTGCCTTGAGCGTAGGGACTGGGTGACGTGAGCTGTCCGAGAGGCTTGAAGGAACAGCTCTTTCCTAGATTCCTGCCGGATTGAGGCAGGAGTTGGGTGTTGAACGGCTCTGAACAGCACAGCTCCAGGCATGTGGCACAATTCCAGGCACCTAGTGTAGCTCAAGTGGACATGCAAAGTAGCTAAAGCACTTGGGCACATCCAGGGCAGTGCCGGCTGCCTGTGACTGCAGTTTTGGTACCTCTCTCTTACCAAAACCACTTTTAAGAATCCCAGGTCCTTTGTTCAACCTCAGCTTGAGCGTTTGGGAGTGTGCTTGGTGATGGAAAGTTGATCGCCAGGGAAGGCAACCGAAAGATTTCCCCATGCAGATCACCAAAGAAAGCTTTGAGGTAAAATGCTTTTTTCTCAGCCTGTTTCTCAGCAAGAGAGTAAACTTGGGCAAAAGTCTGCTAATACTGGAATACCGGCCATGCAGCTGCATGACACGCAGCATTGACCTGGCTGAATTCACTGAGGTTTTACATTCAGTCATGAAATTTTCACTTTGGAGCAGCATGCTTGGGAACTGTCTGTCCTTTTGTACGAATTTGTCCTGTACTCCCCACTGCTTGTCCTCCTTTGTTTGACTGAAGTGTGACTGCCCCGACCAGAATCCAAACTGACGCTGGCCTGTCGGATATGCACAAATCCCCATGTCTCCCTGTGCCGCAGTTGCTGTAGAACGCTTTACCCTCAGACCATTTAGCTCCAGCACTAAGCGGTGTGGCTGTAATAGCACAGTTCCTTGCATGACCTATCTGGGTATTTATGCAGCTTTGTGGGCAGGCTTCGTAGCCCGCACTGTTTCATGCAGCTGTGACTGGACTGTTATTAGTTCCCCAGGCAGCAGGTCTGAAGGCCCCCGAGCTATGAGGTGAAGCATAGACAAATTTTTGTGTATTTATATAACTTCCCTGATTACTTATTTGAGTGCCTCACGGCCTTTAATGTGTTCAGCCCACTAGGAAAGGGCAGTGGTATTAGCTCTGTTTCACAGACAGAGGACCAAGAAACAGCAAGGGCTAAGACAAGGCTTCTGATTTCTCATGTTGGTCTTAGTCCCTTTATCCACAGCCCTTCATGTCAGTGTTTATTTGGCTCTGCCTTTAGAGCTGCCTGCCCTAATGAGACATCTCCACGTGCAGAGATTCATTCACACTGCAGCCCTGATAACGGATGCAACCATGGCAAACCAGCTGGCCAGCCTGCAGCCCTCCCAAAAGATCCTCACAGATTTTAGAGCCTTTTAGCCTTTCTAAAGACCAGAACGTGTCCAGCAGGCCGTGGCAGTCTCAAATCACTCCCTTCTGAAAGAGCAGCTCGTTCTCAATCCATTCAGTGTCCCATCTAGAGAAGGAGGCAGCCGCTGTGCCATTAGCACATGCATCTTACTTTGCAGGACCGATGGGTCTCCTTATTTCTATGCTTGCTAACCCAAATTTCACAGTCACTCAGGCTGGCTTGCAGGTTGTGCCATCCTTTCTATTTACTTGCTGATGTGGCACTTTGTCTAGATCTTTTTTCTAAGCAGTCCTGGAAAAGACTCTGAAAGGCGTAATGCAGGAAAAGGCGGATGGATATAGAGTTGCAACGAGCACACCGGGTACAGTGCAGCAGGAGGCTATTCCTGTCTGGTGTGCATTGCCTGACAACTGTATTGGGTTTGTTTTATCATATCAGACAAGGCTACTCCCATCACCTAGGGCCTGACTTTTGGAGCAGTCCACATAAGAAAGGACTACAGACAAGTTGGATGCAAGACTTGCACCGAGAACCACTGGAGAATTTCAGGAGTTGCCCAGAGCCCAGCCCCGGCGCAGAGCGAGGTGGCCGAGAGGAACTGGGGCAGCCCAGTGAATGCAGACAGCCACCTTGTACATGCTTCTGACTCACACAAACCTCAGAACTCTTTCAGAAGCTGTTTGGGCCTTGGCTTTTGGCTCTTGGCTCTTCCAAAGCCATGCCTGATGGCTTCTGCAGCTGAAATTCATGCTCCTTGCATCCTCCCTCTGCTTCCACAGGGCCCTCCCACGGAGCCGTGTGGCAGGTAGGGCACAACAGCACGCAGGCGTGATGCAGAGCAGGAGGGATGGGAGGTGAAGACCATCACCAGGCACATCCTTGTCTTTGTGCCCGGAGGAGGCCAGCAGAGATCTGCTGAGGGGAAAAGATCAATCCTGGATTCACAAAAGCACGTTCCCACACTGCGTTCAGCAGTTAAGGTAGTGGTGGAGAGAGGAAAGAGGCCTCTACTGTGCAGACAGGGCATCGGTTTACTGGAAAAGGAAGAAGGTTTCTTAGGGGGCTGCTGAAAGGAAGCTTGTGTGAGAGTGACTCAGTGTCTTATTATAGAAAAATCTGGAAGGCTGCAGGGCTCCACAGACAACAATCTCATAGCAGTGATGTTTGGCAGCTGCTACATCCAATTACTTGGTCTTTGCTAGCCTCAATACCCCTTAATGGCCCTAAACAGCCTCACCTGGGGCTCCCCTGCACCTGCTCACGGATCCATTTAAGTTCAGGGTGGGGCCATTCAACCCTTTCCTTATTTTGATGCAGGCATGCCTGTCTCTGGGATAGACCTCAGCCGTGCAGGTAACTTGTCTCTGGGGTGGACCCTTGGGTGCACATTGTAGTTTGTTTCTAGCCTGGGCTTTGACCCTAGGTCTTGGGTGGAGGTTTTGGGGTCTTGTTGCAGCCTGGTTTCCAGCCCTGCCTCTGGCTCTGCTTCCCTTTGCTCCTACCTGGAATGCCTGGATGGACCTTGGGCCTGGCTCTGTGCTTACCCTGGTAGGGACTGTTGATGGGATGAGCTGCCTGCCCTGGGGGGGGCTGTCCCCGGTGGGTGAGGGCACTGCCTGTGTTGGGATCACCCTTGGCTCCCAGGTTCCCTGTCTTTGGGGAGCAGCCACCCTTGTGCTCTCTGGTGGTCTCCTGCTCAGCCTGAGGTTGTCTATAACTTCCTGAGTATGCCTGAATAGCTGCTTCCTCTCAAATAAAGGAGTTGGAGCAAGTAAAGGACTTGTAGGCTTCAAGGTCAGCATTAGAGGGGCTAATTTTGGGTTTTGGAGTGGATGCAGAACTCGATAAGGTGTTGGTGCTTCCCATGTGTTCCGAGGGAAAAGTAAAACATCTTAAAATGGGATCTGGAGTAGCCAGTGTTCTGTGCAGATAACAGCCTGAGCTGAGCTCATAAGAAGCACTGAGCCTGGAGACTGTTATTTACTTTTATTTTTAAAGAAAATGCTGACTGTGTTGGAGATCTGATAGCTCTTGCTATCAGGAGAGTATAAACAGACAATATCTGTTGGGTTCAGCCTCTCCAGACTGCTGTAAGGATGCTGTTGGGGCACAAGCAAGCACTATGCTGTGAGCTACTAATGCTGGGCTCCTCCTTTAGTTACCAAGAAGAAACGGGTCTGGTTAGGGTGTGATTGTTTTGGATACCTGTTCTAGGAGGAGCTAAACTTTGCTATTGTAAGTGCCTGTTTTTCTGCAGTGACTAAAAGGAAGTCAAGATGACTAATTAGCATCTAAGCTTATGCAAGCTGTGTCCCATGCCTGGTGGTTGGAGCCATGAAAAGGCTGAGATCAGATATGCCTACAGACCTCAGACAGAAGTAGGAGAAACTCTAGGATGTCAGTTTGGGGTTTAAGCTCCTAAATTTCACTTATATGAGCTGCCAAAACCTTTTTTGGATCTAGCCTGGCATAAAGGTCGAAGCAGGAGCTGGGCCCCCTTCTCCTTCCTCCCAGCGCCTTTCCAGCTGCTGTACGGCTTTTTCTTCCTTTCAACTCTGAAACCGCTGGCAATGGGGCCATGTAAGCCCCCTTCTTCCCTGCCAGCCTCTGTGACCCATTTCTTGCTCTCTGGCAGACATGGTAGTGGAGTTCATTTCAACTTCAGACAATTGTATTTACAGGGTAAATGACTTTTATAACTATGACTTATTAGCTTCTTGGGCTTACTTGCTATTTTAAGCTTATTTTTCGGCTTCAAGTTCTAGCTAAATGGACTTTCCCTTGCTGAAAATGTGCCTTCAGAGCAGGAAGGAACTTGACTTTGTGAAGATTGATGTCCCTTTTAACCTAATTTTGTGACTATTTGTAACAATAGGCTTCAGTTCCACTTCAGATAGTAAACTTTCTATAAGCAGTTATTTGCCCCAGGCTATAAGGTATCTACTACTGAAACACAAGAGATGAAGGGATTTATACATATAAAACATTGACAATGTGTTATTAAAGTCTGGACCCTGTCTTGAACTGTTTGTGCAGAAGCTCAAGGATGTGGAGTTGGAAATAAAAAGTATATGGAGCAATACAAGAAAAAGTTAATTTCTAAAAAACACCTAAGGTGATTTAAAATTGAGATTTCAATGTTTTCTGGCCAAAATGAGAACAAGAGTGAAAATATTTCTGTGGATGTA
>NW_009623005.1:39396-52279 GCF_000690535.1 Cariama cristata
AAAGCAGAAGATTATTTCACTGTTATTGAGAAAATTAGAAAGCAGGAAAAGATGTTTCTTTGGAAAAAAAAACTTACAAACTTTTGGTACAAAGCACTTTAAACGCTTTTGGTCTGATGGACAATTCTATCAAACTGAACTTTATTTTAGCAGTAGATACATGTCAGAAGGCTTTAAGCAAAGATTCACCTCAGCGAGCTCTTCATCTTCCTGTTGCTTCATTCTCCCCTTTTATCTTTGTCTGTGCAGCTGCTGTTTTTTTTTCTTTAATTAAAAATATAGCTGGATGGGCACCAATACCAAGATCTCCCCTTTCGGTGGTGCAGCGCAGGGCCCCCATGCTGCCCGGGCCCCCGGCTCTGGGGGTGCCTCACAGAAAATGGCGGCCAAGGAGGACAAACAGTGCCGTTAGCTGTGGAGACGGAGGAGATGGTGTCGGAGAGCCTGCCTCCAGCAGCCAGAGATGAGTCGCCATTGCTCTCCTTGTACATCCAGGAGCAGGGCACCATTCCGGGAGGGTTTGCCGTCCGGCACCTCTTGGCCCTGGGAGCTGTGACTGTGCTCCAGGGCCTTGAGGCCTTGCAGGGCATGTGAGGGAACCCGCAGGCCATTGCTTCACAGGGTGGATGCTGAGGCAAGCACTTGCTCTTCATCAGATATCCCTCTTGGGGTGTTTCCACTGTCATTATTTTTTTCTTTTTTTTTGGTGTGCATTTTTCTCCTGTGTAGGATGAACAAAAAGAAGTGATAACAGGGAAGCACAGAGCCGTGTCGCTCGCCCTCCCTCAGGCACAGGTGGGGTGAGCAGGCAGCATGTCCCCCCGGCCCCAGCCGGCCATGCTTCCCTGCAGGTGCTATAAGCACCAGTGCGGAGCATTTCGTCTTCACGCTGCTGTAAGCTGGCAGCAGCCGTGCTCCCCTGAGAGGAGTTCAGTTGGGGCGGAAGGGCCTGGCAGCCATTTTGGCAGTGCCAAGTTGGCAGAGCCCTGTGGCAGAGAGGAAGCGGCTGGGTGTCTGTGGTGAGGGCTGCTGGTGGCTCTATCCCTGCCGGCACCCCCAGCTACACCTCAGTGCTGGTTTCCAAGGGAAGGTGCCTGTTTCTGTTAACCAAACCCAGAAATGCTTCTGATTTTCGTCTATCTGCATGAGCACAACAGCCCTGTGCATCGCTTCTGCCCTCTGTGCAACTCTCCTGACAATAAAAATGTCTTGGCTTTCTGCTTTCCTCCTCTCACTCTCATGTGGCTTTTTTCCCCCATCCTCCCGCCCTCAGTCTTCATAAAATCCCCTCTCTCTTCTAATTTCTTTCACCAGTAATTTTGTTGTCTTCTCCTTCTCAGTTCTGGAGACCTTTTTTTTTTTTTTATGCAGGCAGATCACCTTTATCTTTGTCTCCCACGCTTGTTTCCACTGCTATTTCTGCCAAACTGCCTCTCATTTAATTCATTTCCTGCTTCATTTTC
The DNA here is from genome assembly GCF_000690535.1 of Cariama cristata. NCBI lineage: Eukaryota > Metazoa > Chordata > Aves > Cariamiformes > Cariamidae > Cariama > Cariama cristata. Next base: position 40,860 of record NW_009623005.1, read on the forward strand.
TTTACTTTTCCCCTAACTTTTCCTTTCCTGTCTCTGAAATCTTTACTTTATCTCTAGAAAAGTCTTCATCCCTCACAGCCTCCTCAGATGCCAGTCCTCCAGGCACTGTGCCTGCCCTTGACAATGTCCATTTTCACCTCCCTTGCTCCTGCTTCACACACCTCTGTGCACCCCACACCCTTTCTCCATCCACTGGTTGTTGATGGAGAAGTTGGCTGAGTCAAGATCCCCAATGTCAGCTCGAGTTCCTCTGTTTTGTTTTTTTTTTGCAGTCTCCTCCTCTTGCCCTCTGTGACCTCAATGATTTATCTTGCATTTTTGCTCCTTCCTCATGTTGCATGGTCCGGCCTGACAACTCCAGGCTCTGCTTTTCATCCCATACCATTTTCATGGTTATGTGTATACCTAGCAAGAATGCCATTGCCTTTCTCCCATGCACGTGTGATTTCTTTCTCAGAAGTTGTGGTGTTGTACTTAGCGGTTCTCCTTCTCTGGGTTAATCCCCAGTCCAAAGTTCTGTCTTGTCTTGGCCAGAACTCCATAGTCTCCTGATTTTCCTGATATGTCTAGTCCTTTTTTCAGAATACACCTTCCTCCCTGCCTTTTTTTTAGGTTTCCTAGAGGATTCTGTCCTTCATTCTCTTCTATTCTCCCTCTACACCTCATCTCTGGATAATCTCACAAGTAGGAAATAGTTGCCTATGCTGTGCAATGTGCAGGGTGAACCTCTCGGGTGCTTCTGGCCCACCTCCCTTCGTCCGAGTTACAACCTCAGGACAGCCAGATGCCTGCTCCAGTTCAGCATGGTCCTTACTCTACTTTTCCAAACTCACCACTGGATCCTTTTTAATCCCAGGAGATAGCACAGAAATGTATCTATCATCCGATATTGCTATAGCTGTCACATCATTTAAGTTCATTGGAAATTCATGACTCAACATCCTAACATGTGTGGAAAGCAGCCAACAATGGCCAGCTCTTCATTAGGATTTTCATGTGCTTCAGCTTTTTTCTGTTGAACTGTTTAAGGAACAGACACTTTCTCAAAAGAACCCTTAGCAATTAGTTGATGTTAATAAATAATTGATCTCTCTCCAAACATCATTGACACAAATTATCTCCCAGACTTCTATCCTGAGCATGCAGCTTTGTTAACAAAAAAGACTTTGCTGACATTTAGCTCCTGCTTCCCTGGAAAGAGCTATGCCAGCTGATCTTGTCCTTTGAGTATCCAGTAAACTGCAAAAGTGCTTGAGTTTCTGCATGAGTAGAGCAATGGGATGGAAGCTCACAGGTGCTCAGGACTGTGCCTCTGCTTCATTAGAAAAGGAAAAAGAAAACCTGCCATCTGGCAGAGCAATGTTATGTGGGTCCAAGCAAAGCACCACTGGTTTCAATTTTGGAATTAAATAACTTTCTAAGAGGTGTGAAAGTGGGGAGCAAAAAGAGCTTTGTTCTTGTAAAGCTCAAAGGAGAAATAACTTGGCTTAGGTTTACACTTTAACAGGTGTTTGGGTTTTTTTTAGTTTTAACCACTTCATCTGTGTCTGCTTTGAAGGTCAGCCAGTTTCACATCAGCTTTTCATGGGAAGCTGATGGTCTTTCAGATTGTCTCTGCTAGCAGTATTCCTGATCAACTACTCAATTATGAAGACATCAGTAGTTTGGCCTTCTTGTGTAACAGCTACTCAGTTGTCCATCTTGTTGCAAGAAACCTTTTATAATTGTTTGGAAAATCTGCTATAATGACCAAGTTCCCTTTAAGGGCAATGACACTCTGGATCAGGGGATTACTAAGGAAAGGCACCAAAAGCATACTCAGATCCTGTGTTTCAAGAGTCTCACACTGCTAATTCCCAGCATTTGTATACCTCTGCCTGCAGAACTGTGGCTCTGCCATCACAATACCGAGGGGTGTTTATGCCAAAGGGTGACTCTGAACTGAGGTTTTGAGAGCAATCTGATAATCCACGAGCAGTTTCTCATGACAAGGATGGTAGGTGGTGGCAGTGGGAGGAAAGCTAGAAAACAGGCACAGCAGGGGTTTCTTCCCCACCTGGGCCTTTTTCCCAGGTCTGAACCAGGATGGGGAAGACAGGAGAGGGCAAGTTTGAGCTGGTTTGAGTAGCTTGATTTAGACTAGCTGTGTTTTGGGGTTGGGTTTTTTTTTTTGCTCCTATTCTCTCTATCCTTTTGTTTGATTATCTCAGTACCTATTTAAGGGGAGCATTTTGTTGCATGACAGTAAGTACACTTGAAGAAGCATATGCAGTGTTGTCAGGAACAAATCTGCTTTTTACAGGGATATTTTGGAGCTTATTTGGGCAAATGAGCTGAGCTGCTTGGAGCAGTCAGAACCAAACACTAATACCTAGGAGTAGCTGATGTTGTATGATGGCTTGAAGATGTTGCAAAGCAGAGGTGTTCTCACCCACCCACGAAGGTGTTTGGGTCAGTTCCTTCTCTTACCTTGTGTTTTTTCTTTCCGAACGCACGATGGCGGCACATGCTTTAAGCACTGCTTACAATATTTAATTTTCAAAATAAATGAATGCAAACTTATCCTCCTTTCCTTTACAGTGGCTTATAAGAGATGAAAGAAGTATTTATTCCCCCCATGCCTAAATATTTCATCTTCCTTTCCTTTATAAAAATGCAATCCATTCCTTATTCTTCTCCTTTAATTCAGTTCTGCCCTTATTCCTAACATTGCTGAATTGTCTCGTGGTGCTGTGTCCTATTGCTTTGAAGCACTATGGGGTTTGTGCAAGATGGTGCTTCCCTTGTGTAGATAACAGAGCTTTGGGGATTTGACTGATAGGTCAGTCTGTGACTCGGGACAGTGCAAAGGGAAAAGCAATTTCTGGCATTGCAGTAACAAACGTTTCATCAAAGGAATCTGTCAATGGTGGAATAAAGGAGGCAGCTCAGAGGAAGGGGACCTTCAGAAGCAGTTGCAGGGGGAGAAATTCTTGCTGTGAATGTTTGGCATGAAGGTTTGGAGTGTCTTGGGCGAGCTTGGGTAAGCAGTTTTTAGATGAGCTGGTTTTGAAGGGCCCTTTTGAATTTCTTTTTTCCTTATCTTTCCTCTACTTACGGGGGTCATGTGGGTGGCAATGTTCTTCCTCCAAAGACACCTTCAATTTTCTGTCAGATGAGTTTATGGAAGGCAACTCTCATTCTGCTGTATTTTACCTCTTCCGTTGAGCTTTTAATGACATCCTTCGTGTCCCACGGCTGCCCTCTGGTGTTGCTGGGGCCCGGTAACGGGACTGGCCCGTTACTGGGGTCTGGTTGTCATTAAGCACATTTGCATACAGGCTTTGTAGCCTTGAGGTACTGTGAGTTTTGTTTCGTCTTGCTTCTCTCTTGCCATTACTGCATTTGAGGGTGTGATCCAGGACCAGACCTAAATGAACAACCTCTAATACAGAAACTATTTTGTTACAACAAAGACTTTGTTCCCTCCAAGGTGATTTCTTCCAACGATACGTGTTCTTCTCTAAATGCTTCGGTTTCTGCACCTCTTTCCTTGATGCGCCATCTGATTTGACCTCTCTTGTTATGTTTGACATATATAACCGTTTCATCTGTGACAATGAGAACTTCACATGGGAAAAACACAAGAAACCGTTCTCTATTTCTGCAGCAACCAAAACCATCCATGCCTATTCCCTTATGTGGGACAATGTTTTCAGTCCTGCAAGCCAGGCAATCAAATTAAGTCATTTGGGAGCACCTTGTATTCACCCTTTCAAGTTTTCTGGAACCATCAGTGATGTGGGCAGTCTGTAAGAGAAGCTCTGCTCTGTAAAAGATGCTCTGGAGCAGGCTACTGTGCTGACCAGAGGTTCCAGTTTAACTGGAGACTGAGTAAAACCCTGACAGGGAGCAGAACAGACCCATTGCACTGCTTAGCTCAGTGACATCTGAGCAACACAGACCTGCTGTAAACAGGCTTCTTTGAATTTTTGAAAAGCAAAAGGCGCTGCTGTCTGGAACATAGAGGGCTTCAATGGTGAATTAATCTGTATCTAACCAGTGGGGAACAGAGAAAAGAAAATTTCAAGAAACTCGTTATTTCCTCAGACCCTTGCTATCTTTAATAGCTTCATTAGTCTCTTAGTTAACTTGAGCAAGCCACAAAACTGAGCAGTACTGGACTGCACTCCAAAGGAGCGGCTGCACTGCCCTCAGAAAAGCCAAAGAACACTTTCTTACTGTAAAGAAGATATAAATGCATAAGCCAGATGTGGAGTTGGAAGTGAAGATGACTGAAGTAACAGGCAGAAGGCAGCAAGCATGTGAAATTCAAGGCTTAAAAGTGTGAGCATTTTTTCACTGAATGCACATGTGTACCTAACTATATGCATAAATAATGCTTTCTAGCACAAGTGTGGGAAAATAAATTGTTACTAGATTTAAAATATGTCAAAACCCTAGTCTAAGAGCATGTTCACGAAGGGGAAGTTTGTGGATGTCTTCTGTATGTTAGGGAAGCTCAAAGCGATGTAGAGGGAACTCATCTAGTGCACAGGACTGATGTGCCTTGGACAGCTTCTCATGTGCAAGGTCAGAGAATTAAAGAGAAGAGTGTATTCTTGCTTTTTTAAGCACCAGAGAGGAACTGACCATGTGGATGCAATCATTTGCCATTGAACAGTGCTCTCCTACACAGAACCTGAATAATAAGATGTGTAAAATTGAAAAGCATCCTTTACCTCCTTCAGGGGTCAGACTTCTACAAAGACTGCCTTAAAAAAAATGACAGGCCAGCAGAGTTGAGAAGTTTTGTGTTGGGGGGGTGGGGAAAAGAGGAGGAATTTGTGCATGCTCTGTACCACCTTTGGGAGAGGCAGCCCAAGTCCTGAAGACCCAAGGATGTTGGAAGCAAGTCTTAGCAAAGCGCTTTCAACCCTGAAGGGGTTAATTGAAGAGGCCCTAGTCCTAATGACAGTAAGTGCAAAACTACAAGTCATTCCCAGACGTTTCCTGTGGAGTGTATTGACACGGCCTTCCTGCAGCGGGATGGTTGGGAGAGGAGACAAGTTGCTTGTGCATTCTGGGAATTAAGACAAAGCAAGCATCAGTGCTCCCACACAGCTATACAAAGCATCAGTGCTCCCATGTAGCTTTGGCCAACTTCCAGTTCTCATTGATGGGAAAGAAGTATTAATTGAAACTTGCCAAAAACTTCTTTACTGGCATTGCTAAAAAGGATCTTGGAAACAGTCCTCCTCCTGATTTCTAAGGCTTGATATTAATTTTTCATCTAACTGTATCATCTGCAAATTAAATATGACAGTGGACACAGTTTAGAGAACACAAGCTTATGTGATTTCCAGTAAAGCACAAGACATATTCCTGAAGATCCCTATTTTTCAAAATCTAGGATTGGTGCACATCTCATCTGAAGACTGCAGCACACACACCTGGGGGGAGTGGTGAAATCAGAATCCGATCTGTCTTCAAATAGTACCAGGGAAATTATGACTTGTCACCTACTGAAGCTTTGCTGAGCACAAAGCAGCAAGAAAGCCTTGGAGATAGGGACTGGCAGGAGTTGGGTGCTAGGGAGCAGCCCTCCCTCTATGAACACAGTCCCCCGGGTGCTGCAGAGATCTCGGACACCTGTGAGGAGGATGGGGCTTGGGTGGGAGTGGGGGTAAGTCGTGTCACCCACCCATCTTTGGTCATTAGAGCTCTCCTAACAGATGCAGGATGGAGATGAGTTCGCAGTTAGGATAGGGGTTGTGCTGCTGCACAGCAAAGAGGTTCAAGCAAGTCTCCAGAAAAAAGAGTTCTACAGAAACAGGTGTCAGGTGCTGAGCAAAGCAGATGCCTTGGCCCTGAGGGATTTCTGAGCAACTCCCATAGTAAATTAATAGTTGCCTTCCACAGCAATCTGTAAGCTCTGTGAAGCAAGGGTGTGTGGAGCTCCCACCCCAGGGAGTCTGAGGCCTCAATCAGTTGGATGGGGAGGGGTAATGTAAACTTGTGGTAATAACAGGTCAGTGATGTGCTGCTCAATGGAAAACTGTTAAGGGATCTCACTGTCTTGTGCCTGGTAATTATTTAGGAATTATTGGCTATGTGCATGCAGTGGTGATGAGGCAATTGCCTGCTCTCTTACCCCACTATCGTTGTGTGTGGGGTCTCAGAGGAGCGGTTACACCTTGCTGGCTTTCTTGGCGCTTAGCAATGATGTGTTTATTCTTCCTGACTTACACTAGCACACAGTCATTTCTGTAGGAGGAAACAGGATGAGCTCGTGGCATGGATCTTTTTTGGGCTGGGAAACTGGTGTAGGGGTTGATGACATCAGTGATTCTGGACCTGGGAGTCTCTATCCTTTTCTTTGTAGCTCCTGTGAGAGGCAGTTTCAGCATGTGATAGATGGGAGGCTATAAAAAAAGTGACTCATGCTGGTTTAATTGACCTTCCCATTTCATGCTTTATGTTCTGGGTTTTTCTTTCCTATCTATCCTATCTCACCTCCCTCTTCTACCCCATTATATCTGCTCTCTAGCTAGCTCTCTCCTTCCCTCTAGTTCTTACAGGTTTCCTTCTGTTTTACCTCTTTTTATTTGCCCAAGCCAACCTTGCCCCTTCATGTCTGTCTTCCAGTTGTCTGTACATCCCCTTTTCATCTGTTGTTCCTTGCATCCTCCATTCCCCTGCGATCATGGGAGGATTTCAAGCTCTACCTCCTCTGCCTCTTGGGTAGAAACATTTAAGCTGTCTAACCAACCCGTATTAGCTGATTGCAGCCTCAGTGCCAATTCTTTAATGCAGGGTGACACGTTTAACTGGGTAAAACCAAGCTAAGGGGTAGGCTGAGGAGATGCATTTGGGGAGCACCAGTTGCCAGGCAATATCCAGATGGATTTCCGAGGGCGGGGAGATGGCTGCCAAGCCAGTACTAGGACTGATTTTTACCTTCAAAAGTGTGGCATAAGGCTCTGTAACAGGACCTGCCTAAGAGTGGATGACACCTCCGTGCCTGCAATGTGACAAGTGCACATATGCGGGCTGCTGATGAGCACATCCTTTTTCAGGGTCCTCTTCCAGATGACTGGCAGAAAAGGATTGGGATGACCCGCAGACCTGGTTGTGTCTCACCAGTCCTGCAGTGTGCCAGGAGTACTGTCTGCCCACAGACATCAGCCAGCATCACCCCTGTGATTACATCCCGCCTCTCGCTGAGCTTCGTGCCTTTGGATCAGAGATAAGGAGTCAGTGCCCAGCTGCCGACTGTGCAAACATCCCTTTCAGGTAAGCCATGTTTTTATTGTTCGTGCAAGCTGAAAGAAAAGGATGTTTCATGTTCTAGAGTCTTACTTTGAGATGAGATGCATTTTTGTTTGTCGTGGTGTCTAAAGAGCCATCCCAGTGACATTTAAGAGACCAGGGGAAGGCACATGGGAGTGCACTTAGAAATGTCCCTGGGCCCTGTACCAGCTGGGTATCCTAACCTCAGTACACACCTGAAAGGTGCACCAGAGCTTCAGAGACCAAAGAAAAATACTGACACTGCCTATAAACTAAATTCTTGATATTTTGAAGTGATTGTATAGCTGTTATCTTGAGCTCTAACATGAAATCAAATGTGTTAGCAGTGGTTTAGCATCAGGTAGGCAGGCACATTGATGGTCATGGTAGGATGGCTGGCCATCTGAAGTGGAGCCCGGCACACCTGGATATCCGCAGCCAAATAATTCCCAGCTGCCTCCTTCCCACTGCTAGATTTGATTTAAGTATATAGTTTTTGGAAGGGAAGAAAAATATTGTCAACAGTCAGGCTGCGGAAGCACTTGTGCACAAAGCCCTGCGCTAGTGCAGGCGGTGGTTTGCTGCTTCAGGTGTCCAAACTGCAGGAGTTTGCAGACTCTGGATGTTATGCCTTGGTTTGTTGGTTTGACTGTACAGTTCGGGGTCTGGGGTTTTTGTTGTTGTTTTAAGGAAAAACTGTCTCTCTCATTTCCATGGTTAGGGAAAAACATCCTATACAAACAACTCCAATTCTGATACAGAAATAGAGTGTACGGGGAACAGGCATCTTGGCATGACCCCTGAGCTAGGGCTTGCTTCTTCCGAGTCTGTAATAGCTCAGGGCCAGCTCAGCAGAGAGCTCTCTAAGGCTGTGGATTTTTTTTCTTTCCCTTTGGTTTTGGGGGATGGCTTTGGGCAGGTCTGGACGCAGGTCTCTGAAAGCTGTGTTTGGGGTCAGCATCTGTCCTACCTGCATCACAGCTCTGAGCTGAAGCCACTGATGGAGGGGTGCTTGTTCAGAAACAAATAAATGAAGGTGTGCAGCATACTGGGAGGGTTTTCTTTTCTGTATATTTCTAAGTAAACAGTGTAAATGCTGGACCTTCAGCTAATGGAGAAAATCTAGGCTGTTTAAAGGGACATTAGTTTCTGTGTCAGCTATCTGTCCTGCCTCTTCCTCTGTTGATCAGCGTGACTACAAAAAATAACTACTTCAACATTAGGGACTATGGCAGAGAAGACTAAAAATATTTCTGCCTGATTTTCCAAAGTGTACACTCCTGGAAAAAAAAGCCTCCTTGCTTTCTTGCCCTACATCTTCATCAGAAAGCTTGCCTCTTCCATTAGGAAACAGTGTTTTACGGGATGTATGGATATATAGACCACATAGTGAGAGCAGACCAAGAATTTGAAGATCCTAAAATGAAGGATTTTCACATCGGAGGAGTTTACTTTTAAATAGATCAAGCTTAAAAATAAGCCCAGTTGTTCTTGCATGTTTGGCATCAGATTTCCTGTAGAAATAATAGCCATAAGGTATTTAAATAATGACCTTTCCCCTTTGCCAACTTTCTCTGCTATCCTGAAGCTAGCTTAAAAAGAGTTGCTATGGAAATTCAAACTTGCCAGGCCATATGAATAGAATTAAAGTTTGACTATGAATCAAGAAACAAAAGGAACTGGATGAAAAGTCTTTTTATCTCAATACACATCTTCAGCAATGATCACTTGTAATCAAAATTCCTTCCCTGATTTCCTGCTGGAGATGCAAGACTGCAAGCCTGGCTGCAGTACAAGAGTAGCTAACGCGAACCTGGTTTTCGTCGCTATGGTGCTAGGAATAAATAGCCTTTTTTTAGGATGGTCTCCAAAATACCGCTGGAGTTTGCTAGCTAACACAGTCATTCAACTTCTGAGTTATCTGCATCCCTTTGTATTTCAATTTATCCTGTGTTTACTTAGTTGAAACATTGTTTTCCATATGGGGATGGAGCTTCCTTCCTCACTTGCTTTTCATGTTCCCAATGTGAACAAGAAGAGCATGAATCAGACCTGCTACCAACCACCAGCTTTTTTCCCTGAGAAACTAAGTGGCAACCTGGCAAGTGCTGTGATCACTTGGTCTTATCCAGTTGCTTCTTGAGATCTGAAATTGTGTGAAATGCTGTGACAATGAGCCTTCATCACTACAAAAATGACTGGGGAGATGAAGGTTTTGGAAGAATTATTTTTCTTAGTCCCATGAAATAACTGAGACAGGAGGACTTTTTCTGTGCTGTGAGGTTGCAGTTGGACTGTGCTGTTCTGTCGCAAGTCAGATGTGACCTTGAGCTGCACAATCTGACTCAATTTGATAAGCACCTCGCAGCTCTGGCTTAGAGAGTGTTATAAAGCCAAGACGCACAGCTTTCATCAGCTCCGTAAGGTGCCTACAGGCTTCTGGCAGAGCCCCTGGCTCTGCATGCAGGGCCAAGCACATTAAAAATTAGGTGATTGAATTCTTCTTGTGAACATGTCCTTTAATGTATCTCTGAAACTTTGTGATGTGGCCCAGCCCATCCAGTGCACTGTCACTGATACAGACAGATACCAGGCCCTGTCTCTGGTCTTTATCCGGAGCAGTCATGCACAGGCTATTGCAAAAAGAAAGGAGAGGGAAACAAAGAGTAAAAATATGCTTGATATGTTTTCATGGGAGAACGCTGTGGAATATGCTCTTTCACTTTAAACTCTGCAAGAAAAGGAAGTAAATTTGATCTATACTCTTTCCTAGAGTCCTTAGGTTTCTTTCTGTAGCAGTCAAGTGAGACAAAGCCAGTAAAAATATCCTGTTCTAGCCATTGGTCTCACCCTGCTCCAGCTGCAACTGTCCGCTTAGCCTTACCAGACAAAATTTTACTGATGGAGCTTGAGCTATGAAACTAGGCAGGTTTTATGAGGAACTGCTTTAAATCTCCTGTGTTACCCATCTTTCCCCAATGAAATATTTAGCAGAAGAGCAAAAGAGCGGTCCAGGAGAGAGGTGTGAGAACACTACCAGCAACGGCTGCTGAAAGTCACTGTTTGCTCAGAGCCCTGCATGGTGTTTGCTTAGATTTCCTGTTTGAAGCACAGAGATGACTGTGGCGTTGATCACTGTTACCAGATAAAGATCTTTTTTTTTTTTAATGGTGAGACAGTATAGCTGAGAAGCACTGCGTGAATCGGGGCAATTGTACTGTTTGTATACAGACTACATCTTCTATAGTGGAAAGCATTAAGTACATCCATTAGGAACAGAGGCCATGTCCTCCTTTACTGTAAAGCATCCAGGGAACACCTTCGTCTGAGATTGGGACCCCTTAACAGCTCTTATTCCCCAAACAAATCTCTCGTCAGGATGGGAACTCTTGCCTTGGATTCTCCCTAAATACAGACAGACACAAAGATAGACAGGGGCCTCTTCTGAGAGATCCTACGCATAAGACAAGTCATTCTTGAACCAAAGGGTAATTCCAGCTGTAGCTGTTAACTCCACACACCACAAATTTCTTTGCATAATCAGGAACTTGTTCCATACATCTGCTATATAGATTCGCTTGTAGCATTTTCTTTTTTACTGAGATGTCCTTTTTGTACTGTGATACTTCAGTATGTACTTTCCTGTAAGTACTCCCCGTGGCTGTCTGTACCGCAGCACGTTTTCCCAGCACTGGGGCCAGGCTTTCGGCTCCCTGAAATCCCTGCCAATTCTAATCTGTGGCTTGAGTGACTTGGCACCCATTCCTCACAAAGACCCTTGGTATCCTACACCTCTGTGCACACCCCAGATACTTATATTTATCTTTGCCTGATTAGGGCTCATCTGCTGTGGAGTTTCTGCAGATGTTTCTTTATTTAAACCATACTTTATGAAGGGAAGGAAAGGAAAGACACATGCAGAGGAAGGAGGTGTGTTTCATAGCATCACTTACTCTGAAGCGACTCTGATGCCAGGAAAATGTGCACATCACTCATAATTCTTTGTCTCATTTGTTCTTCCCTCCTACTCCCACCTCAAAACACCAACAGGAATTCCTTGCTTCCTGACTTGCTAATTAAATCTCTCTGTCTACAATAAACCAAAAAGGTCTATCAATGAGACAGTATGTGGTCAAATGATGGTTGGA
>NW_009623005.1:52304-68187 GCF_000690535.1 Cariama cristata
CAGGAAATTTGGTAGGAAAATACGACTTCAGCAGCTTAGCAGGCTTTATTTTTAGGGCGCGTGAGCTTGTTTAACTTTCAGATGCAAGCTGCCAAATTTCTATTGTCAAGATGGCTCCTGTCCCACCAGGCTGAGTCAAACCGGTGACTCATGGGCAAGGAGGAATCACTTTGGTGGTACATTATGATTTTTCTTCCCTCTTCCAGTCTAAGATGTTGAAGATCTTAAAACTTTCAGACTAAGATGATAAAACTTGTTTGCAAAACTAGTTTCCAGCTTGTTCTGGTTAAAAAATCCTGTTTGTAATCAAAAAACCATTGTGTTGCAAAATTGTTTGAGAAGCACCTGACGTATTGAAATTGGGTGCTTTTGCAGTTGGCGTGGGCTGTCTCTGCTCCTGCTCTGGCCTGGCCAGGTGCAAGCCAAGCCCCAAACGGAAACAACGGGGACGTGTTAGCTCAGCCTTGTTCCTTGGCCAGCAACCCCTGCCAAGAGCCGGGATTTATTAAACCTGGAGCAGAGTGCTGTACTGAGGCAGGGACAGGGATTTCAGGTGTGTGCTGTCTGGCATCTAGCCATCTTGGCAAGTGGATGTAAATCCTATAGAAGATTCAAGTCCATATGTTTGGGGAAATTCATGTTCTAATTCTAGCATACAGCCTTTCTCCTCTCCCTCAGCCTTATTCTTCCCACACCCTTACCCTCCTCTGTAGTACAAACTACTCCTTCTAGAAGTCACTAAATTAGTTCCTCAAGATACATACATGGGGGATTTTCTTGGACTCCTTACTGTGCTCACTGCTTACCCTTCTGCCCTTTTGGCTCTTTAAATCATTGTATGCAGCCGGATGCCGGCTGGGATACAGCGAGGGCATGCTTTCAGGCCATCGCCCATGGGGATGAGAAAACCTTACGGCATTTCTGGTGGCTTTGTCTTACTGTGTGCTCTGAAGCAGGTTGGGGGTCTGGTGCCTTGCAGGAGAGCAGCAGCTGAGCAGTGTGGGTGTGCATCGCTTCGAGCACTCCCAAGTCTTCCACCCGGGTGTGCAGTAGTGCCTGGGTCAGCCTGTGTGTAGCAGAGCTGGAAGGCAGTGAGCCTATCTGGAGGGGTTTTTTTTAAGGTTGTTTCTTCAGGCTTACGGCACCTTGCAAAGACCTTGCAAGTTCACTCAGAAGCTATTTTAAAGGAACCAGACTTGTGACCTTTTTTCTGTTATCACAGTCACCAAGAGGTGTTTGGATCTAATACTTGTCGCCTCGCCTGGTGGGCAGGTTGTTCAGAGCTCTGATTCCCCTACGCGTGAGCTTTCTCCTCTTCATTAGCGTGCGCTGGCATTGCTGTCTGGCAGCTGTTCAGGCACCAAGGACGTGAACTGTTGCTGTCAGCGTTGAATTATGCTCAAGCATGACCCTTAAAATGAATAATGAATCTCTCACTCTAATACAACATCTTGTTCTGTAGGTCTTGTCAATGCAGAAAAAGATGGATGGCCTTAGCAGAAGGTACAATTAAAAACTTATTTAGTAGCCCACTACAGTGTGACACTTACTTCTGCTTATAGCAGGCTTATATATTGATTCAACTTTCAGTGACTTATGTACTGGAAGGTCTGTTATGAGTTCATAGTTTGGTAACTATATAAGTTTGTTTACTGTTTGTCTTACTTGTAAAGAACTTTACTCATTTTGAGTTTCTTACTGTAGCACGTCCTTAAGCCCTTTGCTAAAATGTTAGATCACACAGAGTCTGAGGTTTTGCTGTCAGACAAATCCATATGTGATTTTTAAAATCCCTAAGCAGCCAAAACGTCCAGTCCTGCGGTTATTACATCAAAGTCTGGCTCAAGGCCGTGGCAGTCTGTCACATACAAGGACTGACTCCTCAAGAACTCAGGCAACTGTTAGAACTGCTTGACAGTGGTTATCCTGATTTTATTTTTTTTTCTGCTTTGACCTTGTGACTGATCCACACACTCAAACTGTCCTGCTTTGTCTAACAGGAATAAAGTGATAACTGTCCCTCCTCAGCTGCAGGCTTCCCGATAACTGCAAAGGATGCTTTTAACTGTATTCTTTATTTCTTTTCCAAGGGCATATTGCTATATCAGTAGCAGGTACTCTGATGTTATGAGAGCTGGGGTGCAAACCCAAACAGGTTAAGATAACTAAATAAAAATGGAATATGAGTCAGGCTCTCAAAGTAAGGAAGGTGCTTGTTTGCTGGGGAATGTATGCAGCCGGCTGGACTATGCAGCATAAATGATATGTGCCATGGATTCATTTCTATATTGAACAGTGAAACAGCATTTGAATCACCCTTGATAATTCTGATCTGAACTACAGGTATACTGCCTTTGTGCTGACCTCTAAGGATGAGATGGGTTTGAGGTTCCAGTCTTATCAGCTAGGGAGTTTAAATATTCAGGTGTGTTGTACTTAAGACTTGACATGGAAATCAAAATCCACTTCCACTACACACCTACACTTTATTCTAGGAGAGGGACTGGTGCACTGGCCTGAACTGCAAAGTTGGCTTTAAAAGTTCCCATTGTCCTACCCCCACAGACATACTCCCCTCAGTTATGCCAGCACAACCATTGATGGGATAGAACTGTTAATAGGAAGCTGGTTAAATGATTCAGGCTAAAATTAAACCCCCGTTTTGGGGGGAGGTGGTGGAAATAAGAGTTATCTTTAAAGCAGCTCATTGCAGTGATCTGGTAGACGATGTGACCTCCCAAGCAGTTGTTGCACAGCTCAAGGGCAGCAGAAGAGCCAGCGAGGGGTGTGGGTAGAAGTGGGCAGCAATCTCCAAAATCAGTTTCATTGCCCTTCACCCCTCAGAAAAAAAAGAGGGACAGTTGAACTGCGAACCCTGGTTTCAGACAGTATGAATTAACCAACATGAGTTATGTTTAAAGGGGGAGTTGTAGAGTAAATATTTGGGAATATGAGTGACTGCTGCATGACAATGTCTTATGTCTATCTCCCCCGTCCTCATTTCTACCTGCTATCCCTAGCTGCTATGCTAGTTTGTGATGTTGAGATAGTAAATGGGAACAAGACAGGAATCTGAACTGCCAAACAGCCGCCGTATTTATGGCTGTACCAACATCGTGACAAACAAGTCTTACCAATATTCCCCGTTCTCTTGGGTTGGGATGGCTCTATCACACAGATATGTCTTCTTTCACACATCCAAGTGGGAGTGGAGTTGGAAAATGAAAAATTATTCTTATGAGCAATGCTGAGGGAAGATGCATTTCAAATTATGTAATTTGCAATGCAAAATCTTTAGGTTAGTGAAGGAATTTTAACAGGAACCCTTGGCCACTTGCTCTGTGGCCTCCTAGCTGTATACATGCCAAGTGACCACTGTCAGCAGTGAAAATAACATAACCAAGGGCTAGAAACAGAAAATGCCTTCCCCAGATATTACTGCGAGAAGAACATTTAGCAAGATGTGATTGTTGGACTCGAGACTGAAATTTGTCCTTAGGTGAATCTGAACCCTTTTCCTTCACAAATCTGAAAATGAATCAAGGTCTCCTCAAATTACTTCCTGGGTACGGTTGCAGTCAGGGAGCTACATGCCTGGCTTTGTACTGGTTTTAAGAAGTCACTTTACATACTTGATATTGCTCATGTGCAGCAAATCTTGTTTCTCTTCTGATGGCTCTACTGTTGCATGAGTGAATCTTAACTCCATTGTAACCTCAAGGTCTATATGAGTGGTGCTGATTATGCTTTTGTAACAGAAAATATTCTCTTGCTGAAACGTCTTTATTGCCTTACCCGGAGCAGCGTGGTCAGCATCTGACCTTGCTGAATCGTGCTCTGTGCTTACACAAGACTTTATTGTAGTGGGGTTTTTTAGTCCAGGTTGTGAGCGCGTTACCGCTCAGATTCTGCACAAGGCTGTAATGGACAGTGACGGAGCGCACTAGAATTTGTAATGTTAATAATGACAGGATGTCACTATTAGAACATAGGATTTTTTTTTTAACTCGTGTGCCTATGTAAAATTTGTAAAAGTATTTCTCAACCTAAGACTCTACGCGTGTGCAGTAGAAAGCAATCCTCACTGTGATAACTCAGTGTGCTGATCTGATGCTGTGGCATGGGACACCTCTGTTTAAAGCGCTTCCCCAGCTTCCTAATGCAGCTAATTAACATTGATTTAGAATATGAAATAACACCTCCACTGTGCATCAGCTGCTAAATCAGCATTGTTCAAGTGTACCATGCGGTTCTCAGACTCCTTAAGTAGGATCCTCAATGCTTACTTTTGCTGAGATGGCTTCTCTGCCATCTCACTTCCAGAGATAACACGGCTTGATGCCAGCTTTGGAAGCAGCACAGTCCTTCCAGTGGCCAAAAGATATTTCAAGATTAATTTTATTCTGTTAGTGTGGGGACACAAGCTTTGTGCCACGGTTAAGTTTGAAATTGATGTGTAACAGCCAAAACACCGAGTCTAGAAAGACGTTTTCCTTTTCCCTTGGAGAAGATATCTGCCCTCACACTTTCTTTTTTGAGTTGAATGTGCTGTAACAGTAAACAAGCTCCTTCCAGCACGGCAGGAGGAGTAGGAAATGTGGGGGTGAAAGGAGGACTGCAGACCTGTGTGCTGAAGGAAGGCAGCTCAGGGAGGCACAAGCAGGGACAGAAGCGTTTTGGCAGCCCAGGCTCTGACTTTGTCATCCCGTGCAGGAGGGCGAGATGGGAACTTGAGGAAACAAATTTCTTGAAATAGGTTCAGTGATAACTGCTTTGGCCTGATCTGTCAGGTGTAGTCTTGGGATGCTGACTCTCAGAAGTAACCTAGTGAATGACTTCCAGGAAAGTATTCTGTGACTGCAGAGATGATTGAGGCTAATGATGCACTGCCTCAGAAGAAGCTGGGGGGATTTGTATAAAAGAAGGAAAAGGAGTGACAAGTTTTCCCATGCTTAGGATTTCTGGGAAATTCTCCATGTGTGCTGGATGCACTCAGAGTTTAAGAGGTCTATACAAAAACTTAAATATTTTTCCAGTTAATATGTATATTTATAGAAGTCAGAATAAACGAATACACTCACACATACTGTTTGTCCAGAAAAAACTTTCATTTTTCGTTATACATGCACACACATGCACACAGATACAGAAAAGAGCAAACAGTGCAAAACATGCGTGTTATGAAGTTCTACACAATATTTACATTAGTCAAAATCACCCAAGCAGAGAAGAGCTAGCCCAGGGACAATTAAGTATTTCAGGGAAAACATGCACAGTGATCGTAAACAGAAACCACGCGACTCCTCGCTTGTCCCAGTGTTTTAGGTATGTGAGTAGCCTGGGGGTTTTGTGTGGAAGTTTAAATTTAAGAATTAAAACTGAGAACAGCCAGTAGTGTTAAACATTATTTTAAAGTGAAGTGACAGGTTCCAGAGAAAAAACAGGAATAGCACTATGCTGTGCTGCAAAATGTGCCCATTTTATAGAGGTTAAAACAACAAGCTTA
This sequence comes from Cariama cristata, assembly GCF_000690535.1. Lineage (NCBI taxonomy): Eukaryota > Metazoa > Chordata > Aves > Cariamiformes > Cariamidae > Cariama > Cariama cristata. The sequence continues at coordinate 57,811 of NW_009623005.1, forward strand.
AGACTGTCCATTTTCTGCCCTCCCTTTCCTCCACCCCAGCAGGCTCCAAAACTCCGCCAGCCTTTTTCCCCGCCAAGGGACCCCAGCAGGCACAGCCCTTCACATGTGTCCACATCAGCTCTACCTGTGGCTCTGCCTGGTGATCTTTCACACTTCCATTGGTGCAAGCTCACTACACATCTACAGCAAAAAGCACAGTGAGGGGCAGAACGAGCCCTTACTGATATACCCAGATGTTGACAGAACAAATAAGAAATGGAGAAGATTCCAGCAGCTGGAATTGGTACCTAGATAAAAGGCTCTTTGGTGGCTGTTATGGGAAGTAAAAAAGGTGATTTGAGTAGATCTTCCTTGCTTTCTAGGCTCTGAGTGCATCATCTTGAATCTCCCACAAACTTACTTTTCTAAACAAGATATCTCTGAGCACAGCATCTCGGGGGTGATTTGAGTTATGGTCCTTTGGAGTGTGTCAGAGGGCAAATGCACAGCTTGTACCCAGACAGGACTTGCAGGGGTAAGCTTGAGGTCAGCATTCAGAAGTTAAAATTACAGCTTTTCCGGCATTAGGGGGGGAAATGGGGCTTGGACTTCTAATCTTATGAAGATTCTTATGAACTCTGCCTCTTTCTTAAATCAATGCTGAGCAACATAATCTGCTTACCGAAATGAGGACTCTTTTGTTGCTGTTCTTAAACCCTACCCAAGGAACTATTTGCAGTCCGTTGTTTTGGACGCAGCAAAGCTTTAGGGTTATCTTGTGCTTAGGGTTACGTTTGCTCAGTGGGTGCAGCGAGACCGAGCCTGGCTCTTGGTGCCCCATACCAGCCGAGGGGTGGGGGGGTAGCTCTCCCAACCCTTTCCGCAGGACAATCCCCTCTGTGCAGCCGCTGCTGAGCGGAGCTGGGAGCGTGTGGGAGCCCAGCGGGTGCTGCTCCTGGCACACACCCCTCGGCCTGTTCTGCTTGCACTCTGCAGCCTGGGTCGATGATAATTTGAACGTCTCCATGATGCACTGTGGAAACAGCCTCGGCTGCTCCCTTCAGTTCCCTCACACCTCCTGTTTTTGCTTTCTCCAAATTGGAGCACTGTGTACTCTTTCACAGGAACCACTGTTGTCTGTTACTGTCCCTGTTCTGAGACAGCATTTCCAAGACAGTGATTTCCTGCCTGTTTTACAGCAAATCCACCTGCTGGGAATGACATGGAGTGTTAGTGGGGAGCTTTTTAGGGATAGTAGCCTTTGAGAAGACCATCAGAGGTGCCATATAACCTTGTCAGTGTGATAGGTCCTCTTTTCCTTCACCAGCTGTTTATCAGAGGGAAGTCCTCTCTGGGTTATGCAGCATGTTTTTGCTGGGTAGAGGGCAGGGAGGGAGAGCAGACAGTCTCACTCCATCATCTGTGCAGCACCACAGGGAGAACCTCCTAAAAATGTCATGGGGATATTTTTTGAGGGACCTAGAGGCTGAATCCATGCGGGAGGTCTGCAGTGAGCAAGATTAAGAGGAACAGCACCTTGCTGTCTGAGCAGCTGTGTACTTGCACATGCGGCACAGGAACTTTTTATCCTTCTTGCTTAACCCAAGGAGTCAGTACACAACTTGTGTGTGTGACTTGTGCTGCCTCCTTGGCCTTGCATTTCATAGACTTGAGCCTGGGTGGTTCACACTGATTCTACAAAGCTGATGAAGATTTATGCTGTCCCACAAATGCTTGGCACCTTTCATCTGATGTAGAGCCTGTTGTGTTACTAAGAAATGCCTACTGTAAAAGGAGGGGCTTTCACAGTGACTGTAATGCAAGGTCCTGCTTCCTCCCATCATGACACTTACCATGAAAACTCAGGCTGGGGTGGTATTTTGCATAGGTGTACATATACAAAATTGAGTTTGGGTGGAGAGGTTTTCATATTGCCTTCCAGAGCTTCAGCTTTGTAGCAGGGCAATGAGTTGCAAAGCTTGTGGTGAGCTTATAGTGAATAAATCACATATGGAGGACTGGGGAATAGGAAAAGTGAGCTGGCTGGAAGCAATGAAATCCTTGATTAATGCTGTATGTTTAGCACCCAAGAGGATTGCTGGGTCCTGTCTCAGCTTCAGCTAGATAAAGGCATTGACTTCTAATTAATTTGAATTTTTGTTTTTGAACTCATAGTCCTGGTGTGTGCTGATTGCTGACAATAGCCTTTTGTCAGACAGGGGAGAAGGAACACTCAGCTGCACCTCAGCCAGGAAAACTGTGAATCCACTTTTCTTTTACTGCCATCACTCCTTCCAGCTTGGCTTTACCAACATCTGAAAAATTACTTTTCCTCTCTCTGAATGCATAATTGGTTATTTATACACAAACCGTAGAGCATTTACTTGGTATACTGGACCTAGAAAAAAAGATTAGTCAAGAACTATCCTACCAGATGTGAGTGTCAGTCAACATATGATCTCCATATAATTTATAAGGTATTAAATTACAAAATAATGAATCTTTTCAGTTAGCATTTTGGCACATGATGATAGTATTACATTTTATGTGAGAATATCGACCGCAGCTCTTGCCCCATAAAACTGCAAACAGAAACTTGTAAGCATTGGCACTAGTTTCGTTTAGAAAAAGACACCCATTATGCTCGGATTACAGTTATGTACGTACAGCCTGGAGGTTGTCCAGTCACACGCAGTTCTTTCCCCCCCTCTCTTTTAACATTTCCTTGAGAAGTCCAGACAGTGGTTTCTAGGTTAGATTTATTTTTTTTTTCTCTTCCCTTGGATTTAACTCAAGGAAGGTCTGTGGAGCACAGAGCAGAAGGTCTTCCAGGATTCTTGCAAATGAGACATCCTCTGCTGTCAGATCTGAGGTGCTGGGCCAAATTCTGACCTTGCTCAGCCTACAGAAGCGGAGCAGCCACCATGCATGAGAAAAGCCCTGTCCCACAAAACTCCCAAACCCCATGTAACTCAGGAATTCCATCTTTCTACTTCTTGCTTGCAAGTGGAAGGAAGCAGCTTTAAAGTAAGATTTACAAGCTGACAGTTATATGTTGCCTGTTGAGAGCAAGCTGGTGTGTAAACAAGTTTCTCATTTCTCTCTGTAAAACTGAAATAAATAAGGGGTTCTACCTCAGAAGAGCACTTACTCATGTACCATATATTTTTCTTACAAATAGGAAGATGGTTTTAAATGCACCCTCAGCTTTTTTGGTGAATCCGTCCTGCCCTCAGTCGTTCTCTCTCCCACCCCTAAAAATAGAGCTCTTGTCTCATTAAGTACAATTTTTACTAACCAGTTAATAGTGGAAGGGGGGGTGCCCTGCCTCTTTCACACAGCTTAGGATGTGTCAGAGGTGTAGATGGTTTCACAACCCCCTCTTCTTCACTTGACAGTGCTGCGGTGTGAGGGACGGTATGCTGCGTGTGGAAAACCCTGGCTGCATCGAAGCCTGTAAAATCCTACTTGCCTTACTGTGCATTTTGATCTGAAGTTATGGAAACAGCTTCTCCAAAATACATACATTTTATGGCAAGTGTTGAAACAGGCACATCAGCCAAAGGAAATATGAATTTTTAAAGGCCCTCTAAACAGTTTGGTTTGGGCCTGCATGGGAAGGAAAGGGGCATGGCACTGGCGTTCACTTTGTGTATGGTTAAATGGCAAGTACTGATGCTTCTTAAACACAGCTCATTGCTTATGTTTGAGGTAAACTTTGCCCGGCTGCTGACAAATTTGCTGTAATTGGCTGTACCCTTGTCCTACCACACCTACCTCCTTCCACCAAGGAGTTTGAATGATCTGTCCCTGTTTTCATGTTTTGTTTCTGCTCCAAAATGGCGTTTTCTGAGGGTTTAATATACAGCAAAAATCTCCTAAGTCAGTCTCGTGTGTAAGTTTCTAGTAAGTGTAGCTGTAACTTAAAGCTGAGATACAGCAGTTTGGCTGCTCTCATACTCCCTCCATATGAGTCGACCATATACTTTTTTTGCAGTAAGAGCCAAAAGCCAAGGGCACTAGATAAGCAACAGTAATTTTAGGGCTAAAATAGAATGATCTCTGGGGTCTGTCTTGGCTTTGGTAAGCAACTGACTTTTTTATTCAAAGTGAATGTAGTGCTAAATAAATATTCCCTTCAAAGCATTAACATTTTTTGTAACTGAATTCTTTTCACACTTTAAAAACCTCTGATTGCTTTAAGTAGTAATCACATTTGATATGTTGCTCTCAGTATCTCATGAGGCTTGATCTGAGAGACTTAAGATAAATAGTTGAGTGGAAAATGTCTGTTCAATTAATATTTTGTCTGTCTTTTTTTTGGCAACGTAGTCCTAGAAGTAGCTTTATGCTGTATACTGTGGAAAATGTAGATTGCTGATCTAACAAGTCCTAACTTCATACTTTTTCAAGTTAAATTATTCTTCTCATTTGTGTGTCTTACACTGCAGAATGAAAATCCCTGTTAAGGTCAGTATAGCTTCAAATATGAAACAATGGTTGGAGAAATGAACTATCTAGTAAAATGCAACAACATACAGATAGTTAACTTCCTGTATATTTCTATAATCTGGATCTATAAAAGGAAATGCAGGATGTGTAATTAATAAATTAATCGAAAAACAAGAAAGCATTGCTGTGACTGAGAAAAGAGTGTGACTAACTTGTTTTAGTCTTCTTTTGAAGTTACTCTGAGACCCTCTAGTTTAATTAGTTGACTGTATAGTGAAAACCAGCAAGCAATCACTTAGAAGATCTTCTCTTAATTGGATGCTCTGACACCAATTGTCTGTATCCAAACAAGCTCTTCAGTAAGGTCAGCACTCCGTGGTTCTTCAGCCCTTCAGCTGCGCTCAATTTCCATATAGAGATTTGCCCTTGCAAGAACTCTGAGGTTTCAGGCTCTTTCAGCTGACTTTATGGTCTAACCCTTACCAGAGAGAGTCACATACAATCTCCTGGGACATAAAAGCCCAGATGGAACAGAGCAGTAATGAGCTCTTTACTTCTCCCCTAGAGGTCACATTTAAAATAAATTAGAAGACAGCTTAATCTAACAAAAATTAAACTTCTTATTTCAAAACTGCATTATTAATTATTTTCTCTTATTTTTTCCTCTTCTATCACCAAGCAACTGTTTTGCCTACTTTCAAAGCAATTATTTACACTTTAAACCTCTCCAGACAATAAATTCAGCATGCCTGTACCTAGTAAAACCAGGATGCATACTCTTGCAGTGAAATAAGGAAAAGCTGAAAGCTTTTATTATGCCTCTTTAAGCAAACATACATATTGTGTGAAGTTATTGAGTTAACATATGATGATGCATCTCCAGAAGGCGTGAAATATTGGCAGATATCTCTAAGAAAATTAAACTTTCTGTTTCCCAACTCATCCCAAGTCAACTGCTGGGGAAAAAAATGCCAAATATTGGCATCTTCTGATTAAAAGATCTGTTCTGTTCTCTCCTTAACTGGCACATATGCTGTTACCTATCCATAATCTCCAAAGGAAGATCCATTGGGATTTTTATATTTCATATTTGCCTGGTACATCTGATGGGACCATCCCAGTATAAGGATTTGTCTACCTGCATAGTTATCCCCCAGCAACTTTTCTTCATTAACACCATGTGTGAACCCACGTATTCTGAAACAAGTATTTCACACATGGTGTTAATCAAAAGTTAATGGGGGATAACTCCATGTGTAAACATCTTGCTAGAAACGCGATTCAGATGTTGGGTCTCCTCCATTCGTAATAGCCTGGTCACTTATTTCATCCTGTGGCGCTGGTAGCGCAGTCTTTGTTAGAGGTGTCTCAGTCTTGAAAAGAGAATCCATTTTTATCTGGGGTTTTATGTTGAAAGACTTCTGGAAGGATTCTGATGTAAAGTAATAGATGAACGGGTCAAAGCAGCAGTTCATTGTTGCAATGCACAACGTGATAGGGTACATTGTCCTTGCAAACCTCTCCAAGGAGCAATTTGCTATCGCTTGGGACCGCACAAGAGCATACAAGAAGAGTATGGAGTTGTAAGGCACAAAGCACACAACAAAAATGGCCACATGCACAATGATCATTTTCAATACTTTCTCTTTGTTTGTCCCAATCTGAGACAAGGTGGCGGGTTTCCGGAGAGTCCTGAGAACTAAAGAAGAGCATGTAAGGTTGAGTAGCAAAGGAATTATGAATCCCACCACTTCAATAAATATAGTGATCTTAGACAGATAGGTTTTCCAGATACGTTTGGAAAAACCTTCGAAACAGGTTGTGCTGGTGTTGGAAATGTTGGTTGTGGAGAACAGTGAAGCTGAAATTCCACCGCTGAGGACCAGTATCCAAACACCAGCACAGACTATGGCAGAATTTCTCCTGGTCCTAATGGTGCGAGATCGAAATGGATAGACGATGGCAAGGAAACGGTCAACACTAATGCAGGTGAGGAACAGCATGCTCCCATAGATGTTAGTGAGGAATGCTGTACCAGAAATCTTGCACAGGCTGTCTCCAAAAGGCCAATGCCTATTGAAATTATAAAAAATTTTAAAAGGCAAAGTGAACACAAAAAGCAAATCTGAAACAGCCAGATTTGTCATGAAAATGGCGGTTTCGCTTCGCATCTTCATCCGAAAGCAGAAAACAAAGAGGGAGGCACAGTTGGTAATCAAACCAAGGATGAAGACCACGCTGTACACAGCTCCATACAAGTTGTACTTAAAGGAATCATCTGTCAAACAGGTATGATTGTTGCTGTGGTTTCCCATGCCAAGTTTGTGATGTGCTTCCAAAGAACTTCAAAGTCTACTTCAGTGGCATCCATAAAATAAGGCAGTGATCTCTTCTCTTCCTGAAGAAACACATTCCAGGAAGGTTCCTTGACACCTTGCTACCACATCTCCCTCACGAATCCTTTCATCCTAAAGGAGAGAGAAAATAGATGCCATCAGTCTTGCAACCTGCTATCACCTGAGGTGGCTATGCAAGAAAAGACGTACTCTTTCCTTTCCAAATGAACGGATGCTCAAACAAGACCAGTAACTAGTTTTCAAGGTAGTCTTTATAAAATCTGGTATTATTGAGATTTTTCAAAGTTGAACACAGCAGCTACTGTACTCAGCCTTTCCTTGCCCCGTCACTCCCTTGGCCTCCTATTGGAAGGAGAGCAATCACCAATTCCAACTTTCCGCTTGGAAAGGTTTTTCTTTAAAATTTGAGATGGAATTTGCCCAGTGTGCTTGGAAAGAAATTAAATCATGGACCTACAATATTGCCCAGTTATAGAATTAAACAGTCTGAAATACTCACCTAAACTTGTAATGAGAGGAGAAGGAAGCTGAGAGTTTTAGTGTTTGTTTTTAACTGTGCGGAAATGAACGTTCTATGGTTTTTCAACCTTTTTTTGATGCAAAATTATTAAAAAACCCCCAAACTTGAAGTACTGCTTTACCTTTTTTCTACTTGAAAACAGGAGCATTTTTTCAAAGTGAAAAACTGAAATGTTATGTTTCAGAAACGTTTTTCAAAAATCGTTTCCAAAGTTATGCTTGCCGCTTTTGGAAAATGTTGCTATTTTTCTTTAAAATCTTTTGCAAAAGTAGTATTAGTCTCAAAATGACTTGTTTTGCAAGTGTAAAACGCTTTTTGAAAAGGAATTCTCTAAGCTGCACTGACAGCTTCATTTCATTCCTACTCTTTGTCAAGGTTCAGAACCTGAAATTTGGGAAATCTCAAACTACCCTCTTTTAAGATTTTGTCCCAATTCAGCAAGCTTTAGAGAAGTGCAGTGTTGAAGTAAGCATGCTGTTTGTTGGAAATAAGTGCTTTCTGAACTATCTTGATGTTCTCTTATTGCTATTCTAAGTATTGTTTTTAAGGCCTGCGAGGATAAGCAGTTGGAAAGTCTCCTACATTGGAGCGAGGAAGGTTTGTGGGTTGGAACGTGGGCACGGCAGTCGGCACATCTGGGAAATGCGAAGCAAAGTTGAGTAACTAAGGGAAAGACCTTTGCCTAGTAAACTACAGCAAAACAGATATGAAAGTTTGTAATCTTCTTGTAATCTAAGAAACATCTTAGTAGCTACAACAGTGGAGTAATTCAGAGAGATGAAACCCTTGTGAAGAGTAGGATCCTTTCCAGAAAGTGATCCTCTGACAACGTAGTTTCAACAGCAAACACGTAACCGAGTTGTGTTAAAGGTTGAAATGGCAACATATGAACAAACTGGGGGAGAAAGCATGGAATCGGGACAACTTGGGTTGCAAACTGATTAAAATCAAATGTTTTCAATGTGTTTTCCTACTGGAAAAGCTCATGCTGACAATAGTTCTTGCACACAGACTGTCAAGGAGTCAGCTGGTAAAAAGCCAAGTATTGAGAAAGGTGTAATACCACGGCTTTGCCAGATGGAAGGTACAAATTTTGCCCTCAGCTGGTAGTGCCTGGACAACTGCAGGCTTTACAAAAACCAGCGCTGTGACCCAGAGAGCAAGGCAGCATCTTGCCTTTGCACCTTAGAGATTAGCTGGATGTAAAGCAAAATAGCCGGAAGGGAGGATCCCCAGACCTCACTTTGTGGAAAGATGGCTTTCAAATGACTTAAACCTTTTGACATCCAAAAAGATGACTTGGAACTATCGGGTGTCTCTGCTCGGGGAGAGTTTGTGCTCTCTGCAGGCTGGGGCAGTGTCCGGACCGGGATGGTGACATGGTGCTTTGTGCTGTCCCGGCTGTGTTTGCTGTGCATGCCTTGAACAACCAGAATTACCTGTGATTTTCGTAGGCAGCTTTGGTACACTTTCTTCACCCAATTTAGTAAATTCTTCCTTCGTTTTAGTCACATTGTGAGTTACGCATTTGCAATGATACCCTGCATCAGCATATATTCAAACCAAAAGCAGGCATGCCTTTGTCTGATTGCTGTTGATTGTGTGGCAACAGCAGAAGAGATGGATCCCATGTTGGGGCTTTCTCTACATCACACGTAAGCACTTAGTTATGGAAACTATACTGGGCTTTGGGGACAGACAGGCAGAGGAAGGAATGGGCTGTGTTGGGGAGCAAAATGTTCCTTGCACCCCTTTGTGCTTTTGCACTCATCTTTTTCCTACTAAATTCGTGGATAAATGGACTTTATTGTGAAATGACCTAAAAAAGATACAAAACATTTAAACTTACAAAAAGGACGGCAGTAAAATATCAGAGATGCGCTTTCTTTGAATACGTGGCAAATCTAAATAAGTGAAGGTCTCACCTACAAGTTGAAATGCCTTTAAGCAAGAACTTATTCAAAAGCACATGTTAGCTCCAACAGGAATAACTGTGCCTCTTAGCTTAACCCTCAGCCTAATGCATTAAATTCTTGGCTTGTAACTCCCTTTCAGTTAAGAAAGAGTCTGCATGTTATCTTCATCAGGAGTAATTTTTGTTTGTGCTGAAACATAACCTCCATAAGTAGATCCTTTTCTTCTGCAGTGTGCAAAAACCAGGTGTGCCAGACTCTTCTGGTCCAGGCTTCATGTCTGGGCCCTAATTGAGGAGGTTTGAGAGGGATTGGGTGTCCTTCACAACCTTACATAGCCATGTGCTTGGGAGGTCAATGGAAACACCACTTTCCAATCTGTGCACAGTCCGGGATTTTGGCTGTTCCTCAAAACACAGCCTGACACAGCAGGTTTGAAAGGCGGCTTTGAAATGCCTACCTTTACTACTGACAGAAGTGGTTGCTGCCAGCAGTCTGACCCAGATACTTGTTACACAGGAGAAAAGATGCTCGATCACTTGATTCTTTTTTCCCTGCTCTGCATCAGACAGCCACAAGTCAAATACCAGTTTTTCTGGTGTATAAGTCTGCAGGAATTGTCTGCCAGCAATTGTCTAGCTACGTTATGGTTTTTAAAATACAGGCCTGTGCTGTTTACCTGTCTGACACTGAGGTGTTTAAACAAGCTGACAAGTTGCTTTGAAACTCAACCATACGCTTTAATTCTGCAGCACAAGTCCACAGATTTAGTTTTCTGAATGTAGAATTCACTTTCCTTCCTTTTCACTAAGGATTAAAACAGTAGGATGCCCTTCTTCATGTATACTACGTTCACCACTGCTGTTGCCTTGCTGGGGAAAAAAAAACAAACAAACAACCTAGCAATGTGTTTTTAAATGCTGAGTTAAGTGAATATAAAGAAAACCACTTTACTGTTTGGTATTTCAGGCAGGCTAAAACTTTAAAGCCTGTATCTAAAATGGGGAGCGGTACATGAGGAGAGGAATGTAGCTGTTGTCAGACAGGTGTGGTACCATAACAGCCTATTTAGTGTGGTAATACTGAGAATATTCTCTCTTGTAGCGAGGATGGTACAAGCAAACCTAGAGCAACTGTTGCTTACTTACATAACCCT
>NW_009623005.1:68226-83584 GCF_000690535.1 Cariama cristata
TCCCATTTGCCTGTTATTGTTGAGATATTCCCTGTTCTCTGTGTACTGAAAATGAAGGAAACCCTCTACGTATTACTTCCTATGGTGCACAAGTATCCTGTCTACAATTCTTTTATTTCCTCCTCCTGGCACCCCACAAATCTTCAAAACAGCTAGCTGGCAGCTTAATTCAGACCAACTATTTGTTAGTACATAAAATTACTGCAGATAAAAAGCACACTTTAAAATCAGATTCTGTAATTCCATTAAGCCCCTTCTGTCTGCCTCATACATGTCCCGTTCTCCACAACTCCATCAAACTGAAGTCAGAAAAACCAGTGTGAAGTTTGGGACTGATGTTTTTGCATCTTTGCTTTTTCTTTTTCTCATACGAGAGGTAAGACAAACGTAACTTTATCAGTCTGAATACGCAGGACATCCTCTGTCTGTCCATTCAAATAACTAAACACTGCAAAGCCTTTTCTTGTGAGGTCTGATACAGACCAAATGTGAAAACCTTTCCACTCTGAAGGATCTCTTTCTAGATTATCACTATGGATACTCACATTATAGCTAAATCTTGAGAAACAAAGGTTTTATAGGTATAGAAGCCAAAAACTGATGGATGAAAAGGTAGGGGTACTGGGGGTTTGGGGGGTTTTGTCTAGCAACATCTCTAGGTTATGGCAGCACTTGTTGTGTTTTGATACGGTCTCAGACCCTGACCTTGGAAATAAATAAGTATTTTCCTTGCACACAGCATGCACTTTATGCCTTCTCTTGACAAAAACTACATTCATTAGAGGGTTTTCGTTTCCCCATTACTCACCCAGTTGGTACAATGATTGTATGATGTGTAACTCACTCCCACGGCTGAGCCCAGGGTTATGGCTTTACAACTACAACCTCTCATTTCTTCAATTTCTTGGGTTTTATTTCCCTCCTTCATTCCACTTTAATTATGCAGAAGGCTCAAAAAAGGTCTTGTTGGGTTGCAGGGGGTGGGGGGTGGGGAGTTGTTTGGGTTTTTGGAAGATAGATGATAGTTTTGCATAAGGCTATAGGACTCGGGTTCTTCCAGATAGCTCTGAGTACTAGAGGGAAGGTGAGATACACCGCAACTGTTTGAATACGGACTTAATAGATAAACAAGAAACTTTTTCTGCCTGAAAAAGCAAACATTTCTGACAATTCTATGGCAGTGCTAATGAGCAATCATAATGTCATCAAGCTGTCATTTCCAAGGGCTTACAAATATTCCTTTGAAAACCACAAAATGTGAATTCAAAGAAAGCAAAGCAGGGATAGAAAATGCAACAAAACCATCTCACCGCGGAGTTCCCCGCTGCTTTGCCACTCTTGTGATACCTCAGTGCCTGCAATGGGATCTCTGCTTACTAATACTTTCTCTTCCATAAAATTTCACTTGTTATTTTTGGTTGCAAAGAACTGTGAGAGCATTAACTGAAAGCAGTTATAAGAACAAACCTCCAGCTTGGGGGAATCCGGTAGCTGGCTTTTCACTTTTTGAGGCTGACAGGGCAGTAACCATGCTGCACAACGATGCTGGGTCCATTTTCCCAGTGCCAGCAGCGTGGGCCTATGGAAAGCTGCACTGGGAACTGTGGTGCTGGACCTGGCGGCTGCTGCTGCGGGGAACGGCTGGGGATGGGAAATGGCTTGGGACACCAAGTTTGGGGTTGGCTTTTAAACCGAGCAGCTTGCCGAGTTGCTGTGAGCTCTTCATCCTCCCCAGAGGTTCTTGCAGCTTCACGGTAACCTTCGCCTGCGTTTCTTCCCTGGTGCGGTAGGAGCAGGAGAAAGGGTGGGATTAGAGCGTAGGAAACGAAGCAGCTGCCTGTAAACAAAGCACTATTGACTATATGAAGCGATGGAAAGTAGAAATGCTTTAATCTCTTTCATTTACTAATCCGAAGTGATGTATTTGAGAACAGTAGGAAAGAAGTAGACAGAAGTGTGACTTTGAAGTCCAGCAAAGGTTTCTGTAGCTTCAAAGAGCTATTCTTCCCTGTGTTTTATCAGAGTGAATGCTTAGCCGGTATGCTGGGCAAAAGGGGGACGTTTTCTGATGATTAGCATAAAAGACAAGGCAGGAAGGCTCTTATTCATGGCTTTGACACTTATTGTGCAAGGGTCTTCAATACCGTCAGTGCTTTCATTCCCCAGTATTTGCTGTGGGTGTAATGTCTCCCGCACCTGGTGGGAAGGTGAAATCGGGAGTTACTGGTGATTGTTTCAGTCAGTCGGGTTTGACCGTCTGCTTTTCAAATCTGCTTTGACAGAAGAACAACAAAAGGTGGGAGCCTGTGAGGCATTTCCCTTTGCTCAGCCACCAGGAGTGGTCCTGGGGACCGGCTGGGACCAGGCGGGATAGCCCCGGCCACTCCTTTCCTCCCTGCCCAGGGTGGCTTGGGCTCTGCGGGAACCTCGCGGACCCTCCAAGTTCAACAGCTACTTTCTGTTGCCTGGAAGTCAGCGAATGAATTGCAGCAGGATCCCAATTTCATTCTTCTCTGAGATGGAGCAGGGAAGTGGAAACCTGAGCCTATCGGACCTAATCCTAAAGGCACTCTCCTTTACTCTTTCCTTTTTTTTAATTTTTTTTTTTTTTAATTGGTCAGCACTGCCGTTGTCTCCTAACTGTCCTCTGAGACTTACAAAGCATTTCCTGCTCATGGTGACTTCTCTGTGCTGTATCTGTTTTGTATTGAGCTAATTAAAATGTTTCCTTCTGAAGAGAATAGTGAACTGACTTACCCGATATTCAGACACTGATCCTCAGGGCATGACTCTCTTTTTGTTTTCACTGAGAATGTCTCTCTCCATTTGCATCACTCCCTTAACCCTTGAGGTGCTTTGGCCTTCCCCATCCACTACGGCCTTCAGAGGGTCTGGTCCACAGCCCAGAAATGACGGAATTCACCCCAAAGTTCCCAGCAAAGTTTGCATTATTTTATTCTTGTAAGAGGGACTTTTTTGCTTGCAAAGGAGCCTCAATCTGATGATGGAGGACTATAGGAATGTTCCTTTTTTTGACCCTTAGGGCTTTTGCTAAGGGGAGATCGCTTTATAAATAGCATTGCTAGATTCAGTAGAGATTTCAATAAGAGAAGGTTTAGATGCAAACAAAAAAACCCTGATGAACTGATGAAAAGCAGAGTTATGCTGTTTAACCAGGTTGTTTTCACTCAGGAGTAGAAGTTGGTGATGGAGGTAGCTGTGTCTTTGATGTAGCCGTGTTTATTTCCAAAGCGTGGTTAAGAAAAAAAAATAAAAATAAAAAAATAAGAGAGTCCTGTTTCCCTGAACCACTGGGGAATCCAACAACAGGACTCAGTTTATTTGCTTACAGTTCCAAAACGCTTTCCAGTCAGCATCCTGCCCAAAAAGCTTCCTTTCTTTGCTTTCTCTGACACAATTTCCAGTGGTTCCTTGGTGATTGCTTGGCTTTTTGGCTCCTTGTTGCCTTTTCTCGGCTCCTCGCGAGGCGCCTGCAGCCGCATGAAGCCCTCCTTTCACCCGAGCCTCGTTTGACCGCTCTCACCCAGGGCCGTGGCTCCAGGCTGGTTCCTCTGCAGCCCCTTTGCTGAAGCAGGAGAGCTGAACTTTCACCTCTGTTTATCCAAAAATTATAGGCTTTTTTTTCCCCTTGCATGCATTAGCACCAAGAAGCTTCCATCCAGCCGCCAGCACCACAGTGCAAACAGCTATTTCAGCTTTTGCAAGCTAAACTGAGTGCAAGGAGGTGCGGCTGGTTTCCTTGCAGGTGCTGAGCACAGTCCTTCAGCAGAGCAGAAGGCAATCCGTACCCTGCCCCAGTGCTCAGGACCCTGAAGGATCCATGCCCTGCATTTGTTTACTGGAGGGAGTTGATAAAACAGGGCTTTGTTCTCTCGAATTGCTTTATTCTGGGGGAAAAGGGGAAGGTTTGAGAACTCTCTTCTGACAGCAGCATGGAGTGGCTGGGTATAGTCGTTTGTTCCAGTGGTCTGGCCTCTGAGCGCCGGAGATGCACAGTTCCCTCCCGGAGCTGCTGGGCTCCCTGCTCTCCTTGGTGCACGTTCCTCAGCAGGAGATTTTGAAGGCACGACTGGAGTTTTCGTGTCATCTCTGTCACCTCCCCTTTGGGGGAAAATCATTAAAGGCTTGAAAAGTATTCAGTGGTGTATAATGAAAGGATGCGTGAGGAAGCACAGCACACAGCTATGCTGGTTTTCAGAAAGAACTGCTGAGGGTAAATCTGCACTGACGTGTTTAAATAAATAAGAAATTACTTTGCAATGCAAATATGTCAAATCTCAACTATTGAGTGATGTAGTGAAGTTTCTTAGAAATCAGATTTCTAATAATGAGATAAGAGAAGGGGAATGACATTTTGGCATTATCTAAGGGATTCTGCTTTTACTGCTAGATATGGTGATTTCCATTTATCATGTAAAAGCAAATGCTGGGGCAGAAGATGGTGAGTTTCAATAAATTAAGATGGGAGTATTATTAGATGAAAATAAGAGCTTCCATTGTGGCTATCTATTTATAGGTGTAATAGGTACTCAAAATATTATGAGATCATCTTAGGCATGGAGAAAGCAATCTGCTCTGTTGCTAGCATGCGCCTTTGTCTTGGGGCTTAGGGACTGATGAACGTCCCTCAATTTCACTTGCCAAGATAAAGAGACTTTCCTCTTTCTACCAAACCAAACCCTTACAAATAATTCAGAAAACTTTCCTTGCCGCCGGGGTCAGCTAAGGCTAGTTTGGCTCCGAAGCGGTGTGGATCTTTACCCCCTTTGATGGGACTGAACTGAGAAGATGGTGCATTAGAGGAAGTCTTGCAGAGCCACTGGCTGTTCTCGTGAATAAACAGCTCCTCTTTTCAAGGAGAGAATTTGCCTTTTGTGAAAGGTGGTAGCTCCTCTTCCCTGAAACTAAATCAGATCCTTATTTACGGAGGAGGAGCAATGTGTGAAGGAGCAGAGTGAGTCTTTGCACGCAGGCTTGACCTGGAAAGACCTGCTGAGGCTGGATGTGTGCTCCAGGAGCCATCCTCACCCACCCCGGCCCGTGGAAGGGACAGGTCACTGGCATCTCATTTGTGATCCTGGAGCACTGTGTGAGCCATCAGGCTGGGGCCACCAAATCATCTGCGTACACCTGGCCAGCAACACTCAGACATTGGTAAATAAAGCCCCGATACTCAAATATGCTCTAAGTGGAGTTAGCTGCAGCCTGCACGGATACATCACGAACCTTGGCATAAGCATGTATGGCTGCAAGCAGCCACGCTGTAAGTGCCAAGGCAGTACCACGATAACTGAGTCCCAAATTGTTTTGCCACGCACTGCTCTCCCCAGGAAGCAATCTTCTCTCACCCTCTGTTCCAGAAGCAACACACCCTCCTACAGTGCACCCTTTCCTCAGGAGCTGGCCCAAGGTTTGGGTAAAATTGCCTTAATTCCTGCTCTTGTGCCTCAGCCATGAGATCACAGGCTGGAGGAGTGCAACCATCTTACAGCTGGGAGTGCATCCTCTCTCTGGCACAAGCTGCAGCGCTTGGGCACGGTGAAGTGTTTCGATCGCTGCTTCTCAGAAACTGGGAGGCACAGGTTTTCCAGATATTTTTTTTTCATTACAATACTCTGAATGAAAGTGAATGGGTAGTTGTGTTCAGGCATTAATTCTGTTTGTCCGTCTGTGTACAAGCTGAGCTCCTAACTCCAGAATTTGAAAGACACTGATTTTTATCAATTGACCTAACCCCAGTCAAGGAGGAGTCTCATTTTTTGTCTCAAAGGCTTAAAGTGAAGTGTATGCTCAGCCTCCTCCTCCCTTCCTCCCTCCCATGTTTTTCTTTTAAAATTCAGAGGCTTTGAACCCCCTAAATTACCAGGTTCGTTTCCTGCCTGTGTTTTATTTTAGCTTTCAGAATGCTAGTCAGGGAAAGAAGCTGGAAAAGTGCTACGAGGGGGAAATATCCTTATCACTGAGCTGTGAACTTTGGACTTCCCATCCTCTGGGTTTTACTGTTCTGTTCATATCGGGGAGCAATACAAAAACACCCAATTGTCTCCTCTGAAAGAAAGATTAAGGACTGTTATTAAAAACCCCAAACTTTTCTTGCAAATTCTTCTGCAGTGAGCTTATTTTACGTTAAATCCTATCTCTTCCAAACAGCTGCATCTTTAGATTAAGTATGTTGTTCATCATTCATTTTACTTCTGACATTGTTTTTTTTATCTGCTTAGAGCTATATTTGAATTTTTCTCATGGAAGTTTGCCACTGAGCTTAAAAGAAGTAGATTTTAGCCATAAATGGAAGCCAAAGTGATAAATATATTTTTTAAAAGATTTGCAGTGTAAAATATATAACTTATTTCCTAATTCTTAATATAGTTTGTAGGAATCAGATCTCACATTACAAGAAGCTGAAAGCATGTATCATTGCAAGCTGAAAGTCTAAGTTATGCCACATTTATATACAACCCTTTCCTAAGCTTATATTAAAGTGTCTTTATAATCGTGACTTCAAGTACAAAAAAAAAAAAAGCCGTAACCAAAGGCTATTTTTCACAAATCTGAAACAAACAACAGGGATAGAAAAGTCCTTAACTTGTCATCTGCAGTGGCACAATGAGAATTACAATGTGAATTATAACTCTTTCCACTGCAACAGTTTGGAGGAGTAGCTCACATAGTAATTGCTTTCCAAACACTTGGAAATCATCTTTCTCACTTTAAACGGAAACATTCGCCTCTCCCATCCCAACCATCGTATAGTTCAAGCAAGAGCAATGAGATCTGCCTGTATAGAAAAAACATTGCTAATCTCCATTGAAATGCACAACTCGAGCCCGTCCCCGGCTAGTTTTATCCCACAGATTTGCCTGAGCCTTCAGATTTCAGAAAACACTACAGTCCTTTTGTCAGAGCTGCCATTAAATCTGGATGCTTTTCTGCCGAGTTAGAAAGTGAGGAAATAGAAACTTACCACGGCAGAGAGGCCAGGGCTGAGACCATGCCCACAGCTCGGCAGATTTCAGCCCGATTCCTCCCTGACAGCCCACATTTCTCCTTTTTGTGTGCGTGTAACGCAAGCCGAGCGAGTCCCACACGGAAGATCTGCGCCCTCGACTTTCTCCAAGTTTACCCGTTCATCTTGAAAACCTAGAGCGACTGGGAGTCGTCTGCCTTCCTTTGTTCGGAGAGGAAACCAAACTGCTGAACGCTGCGGCCATCGTGTCTTGGGAAACGGGCCACAAGAATGGGCCCAATGTCTGGGCAGGGGCGGTGGGCAGGGGGAACTCTTGGGGGTCTCGGTTAGGAAAGGCTTTCCATTGGGCAGGGCTGTAGCGTTAGTGCCTGAGCCCGCCCCGCGGGCTGCTGGGTCCCTCTCACGGGGCTGTATTCCCTTCCCGAGCATCACCCAGCCCAGCCATCTCCCTGGTCAGAATGAGCAGCTTAAGGACAACCGACAAGGGGTAACAACACGGATTTCCTGAGCAATTAGTTGGCAGGGAGAGCCTGCCTGCGCCTCCATGCCGGGGATGGTAATGAGCAGGGGAAAAGCTGTTTAAATCTCGGATTTTCCTTTGCACGGCTGTAATTGTTTTTTCTTTCCAATTAAAAAAGTGAGGGAGGAGCTGGGAATCAGGAAAGCGTTGGGTAACACTAGGAAGCTGCAAAGCAAAGCTGGCCGTAAAACTAAAATATCTTTCTAAACAGATTTAGAAAGGGGTGGTTGTTTTTTTTAGGTTGGGGTTTGGTTGTTTTATTTCTTGTTTTAAATCTTCTCAAAGGAGCTGACTAGAGCAGTCTGGACTCTTGTCCCCCAGCAGTTTGCTCTGAAAGCCCTGGGTTCCTGCTGGAAAACCTGTAGGCTTTCAAATGTTTAGGGACATAATTACAAATACTCCAGGGAAGCGTGGCTGCTTTTGCCTGTGTAGCTCACCCTGAGAGCTGCTGCCGCCTTTCTGTGAATCTGCCTCCCAGCAGAGCCGCTAGCTAAAAGCTTTTTATTTTTATCTCTTACCTTTAATAGCAGCCCTTCGGCTAGGGAAGAGGATCTTCTGGCAGCAGCAGTTAATGCAGCAGACGGCTTATTTTCCTCAGCCTGTTTATGCTGTGGAGCAGCTGGTGCCCTTTTCTTTCTTTTTTCAGCCCTCTCCAGTTCCATAGGTTTGAAATCCTGAGTCTGCTTTTAAAGCCCAGCCTCCCACCTAACGTGTCTTGCTCGCATTGTGTTTGTCTCTCCTTTTCCTCCGCTCTTCTTGGCTGTTCCCACAGGCAGCCAAGGCCAGTAAACAACTCATTGTGAAGCTGGAACTAATGTTATTCCTTGGGCTGGTGGCTGATGCAGTGGTCTCTGACTCGCTTTTGCAGCACGCCCAGCTGCCACAGGCTTTTATCCAGTCGATGCAAATAACTTCCTGAGTATCTCGTGTAACAGCCCAACTCCAGTCTGCAAAACCTCATCCTCTGAGGGCTCACGGTTTAATAAAACCTATAAAAACCCGAGCGTGGATTTGGATTGAAAATGGTGAAGGTGCAGGTGTTTCCTGCTCCTAATGGTCAAAGGTCCATTTTCCCTTTTTCAGCTGGTAAAGACGACAGACAATCTGGGTAAATTGTGAAGGGATGGCCAAAGACAAACGTACGAATGTGAGGGTGAGCGTGGGGGCTGGCAGAAGGCTCAAGACCCAAAATGCACCAGTATCACCAGTGAATTTGCATACAGAAATCAGCCTGAGCCCTTCATGGCTTGTGGGCATTTTCAAGCTGGCTGCATGGAAATCCTGATCCCTCGGGTACATTGCAACTGCTTTTCACACCCTGGGGTGCATTCTTATGCGAGCGTGAGTGCTCTCAGTGGGGAGCGATTAAACAACACCTCTGCATTTGAAATCACCCTTTTTAGGGAAAAGAGTGTGGTTTGGATGGTTTGTAGCTGGGTGTACTGGTACAGATTAGAATGAGCACACAGAAATCTTTTGCAGATTAACATCTTGTGTGTCAGCCTTCAAAACTAGCGGGGCAAACCCATTAGAGAGGAGACTGACTACTCCTTGAAGATTAAATACAGCATAAATCTTAAAATAAAACAAAACTTCTGTGCTTCTTGCAGTATTTAGCCAGAACATGGCAATTGTGCCAACTTTGATGCTGTTGGAATTTAACCAGGCAGCTGTACCTATCTGGGATGTTTGCTTTCTCTGTAGAGTTCCCGGTTTAATTAAACACTCCTAACAAAGGTCTTCAGCTGTTGTGAACTTCAAGGGCTCTCAGGAACTCCTCCTTATAATGTTACCTCCAACCTAACAGGAGACTGGGGATGATATTTTTGCCCTTTATGGAGACCATCCTTCTAAAGCATCGCAGTGGTTCCAACTCCATATCCATGCATGTTTGCCATTGAATTCAAAAGTATCTCTAGTGAGCTGCTTAATCAGTCACCTGTTACTTTGGGCTTTTTCCTTTTAAAAGGAGCATCTTTTTCTGTTGTCTATAGCTAAAACTAGAAGCTGGAAAATTATAATCTCTAGGCTGACCCATGATGCTTCTCTCCAGGCTCTAAAGATCATTAAAAAAAAATCCCAACCTTTTCCCCTGTGGAACATAAAAGGGTTTTGGTATTAACAAGAAGGAAAATGTCCCCAGAGCAATATATTCCTGCTCCCCTCCAAGGCACCTTTCACAAAGCAATACACATAGGCCTTTATCCTTCCGCGCACCAGTTTAAATAGGTCAAATGGTGTGCTATCAATGTACTCTGTATATTTTTTTTTCATAAATAAAGTACAAACATTTCCAACAAAGTACCCTTAACATAGGTTTATTTGCCAAACATGAAAAAAAGGAGGTCGCTGCCTCTCTTCTTGGTTACAGTTACAGGCAAGTGTTTTCTTTAAAATGGAAAAACAATGAATAGACTCCTGGGCTCTTCATCTCTCCTCTCTGCGCAACTCATTTGCTGTCCCCACCCTGATCCCATGGTGTTCATCTTTGACTTGGGACAGGGTGGGATTTAGTGAGCTCTCCTTCTTAAAACATTGGCAGTACATCAATAATCTCCAGTTATTTTGGAAAACAAGGGGAACTGGACTGTTATCTTATTGGAAAGCACGGTTGCTGAGAAGGCATAACACGTTTAAGCAAAAGTTTTACCCCCTGTTTACAGTGCTCAAATTTTCTGCTTGTGCATAGAAACCCTCCTGATACGATACTTATGTTTGGGGTTGTGTACTGTGTCAGTGGTTTGGCGGCTTTTGGACTGGCATATGAGATTTCCCTTGATTTCAGTCAAGCAGGAATATCTGAATGTGAGGAAAACTTTTGCCCAGAAGACTGGCATGTTGCATTTCTGGATGATTAATACTTAATTCTTCTGCTGTCAAACATACTATTTTCAGTCATTTGATGCTTTATTGTGCCAAGATTCCTACTTCAGGGTACTCACAAGCACTCAAAAGGAGCCAAAGAGCAGAAACCAAATCAAAATTGCATTTTAAAGGCCACTAGAATATACATATGACAGAGACATTAGCTTTTCCCTTTCCTCCTCTATTCGTTGGCGAGGCTTGTTTCCTTCCTTTGCTTTCCTACAACAGCCGACTTAATTTGTCATTTGGCAGCTAAATGTTGTGTGGCTTTAGTTCACCCTGGTACGGCAGCACACCTCAGATATTCTGAGGCCCCATGGAGCCCTCGCTCGCGTAGAGCAGAGCCTGTGAACAAGGTGCTGTTAGGCTGCAGTGGTAAAAATGGACCATCCAGGAGCAGCTTCGCAGCACCAAGGTGGTTTAGGGACCGTGCTTGGGGAAGCGGGTAACCCCATGTTGCCAAAATGGGACTTTGAGCTTACCAACTCGGTAATTTAGAAATTTTGGCTGTCTACAATACATCCTTTTGGTGTCCTGTGTCATTTGCTCATCCTATGAAGCACACAGCTTCTTAAGGTCTCACGCTTTTAAAGCACCAGGACTACAGCTCCTGTGGAACAAGGTTAAGGTCTGGGTGACCCCAAAGGAAACATTTGGATGATTAAACCAACAGGTTCAATTCTGTTAGAAAGGAGTATTTCGTTTAGATGTTCTTCAGTAATACTGATGTTTTCCGGTGGGGTGGAGGGGGGAAGTGACTTTACAGAAGCCACAGTCTGTGCTGGAAAAGGTTTTAAAGGAAAATTCCTGAGCAGATATAGCAGAACCCTTTAGGAGCTCACTAATGCTGCAGTGTTTACTAGTACTTAATGGTTTGTCAGTGCTTCCATTTGAAATCCTTTTTGAAGAGTTTTATAACAAAGCCATAAAAAATCACTTTGGAATCAAATGGAAATGCAAAGCCCCATCCTGTTTATTTTTTTAAAATATGCATTTAGAAAAACCTCTTTAAATCATTTTAAATGCTGTAGAGAGATGGTAAAAAAAAAAAAAGAAAATAGCAAGTGCCCATTTGAATCAGTATCCTTCCTATTTGAAGATGGTTTCATTTAAAAACCTTGGTTTGTTAATTTACCGGCACTTAAAGCTCTATTAGTTTCCTATCCAATGGGATATTTTGCTAATAAATGACAGGATACTTCTTCTCCAAAGGTTTACTCAAATTGAAGATTTTTGGGGGTAGGGGAAAGTGCTGCTCATGCCAGCGGAGCGACTGAGTGTCCAGAAAGTCCCCGCAGCTCTCGGTGGTGACGGTTTTCTAGTGAACACAGCCTGCTAAAACACGAATGCGGTCCATCCGGGTAAGGATTGGGTTAACCGATTAACCTGTGATTTGTTCCTCTGACTTTTTAGATGCATCCAATAGCAACTATTTGCATTCTCATGAGTCCTGAGGGCCTTTCTTTATTAAATGCAGTTAAATTGAAGCAGAGGTACTAGATTATGAGGTCTGAAATGTGTTTCATCCTATAAAAAGCAAAAAAAAAGTTCGTACTGTCTGCTAGGTCAGGCAAATAGAAACCTCCAGTGGCACCAAGTGCCTGAACCTGAATGTTTCTCCAAACCATGCGTTTTTTCCTAAACCTTTGCTTTTCTTTGCTAGGTAGTGTCATCAGTAAGCTAGAAGAATGTCTGCTTTAGACAGTGTCCTCTCCATGCCTCAAGGCATGCCTCTCTCCTTTTGCTTTCCATGTTTTGCAGTAATTTAACCGGGCTCTTCCAAGTGTGTCTCAGTAGTTTCAGAGTCTTTAATTTTTCTTGTCAATGGGGAAGGGATTCATTTTGCAGACTCCCTGCTCATTAGTCATTTTCCCCGTAACGTGGAGCAATTTCCAATTTTGCATGACCCAATCTAGCCCATAATGTCTCCCTTCAGAAACTGCATCCAGGAATTACTTCAGGCAAGAAAGAAATACCTGATTATTCTCTCCTCCAGAATGAGTTCAGAAACTTGCTCTGTCCTAATTTGGCATGGGGTCTGGGTTCGTCGATTCTTTTTACCCAGTTGAAAGAGACTGCTTTTCAGTTCTGCATGCTTCAGAGTCCCCGCTTTAATAAACAGGCGGTAATGTACACCATTGTTTTGACAAGAGGCACTAGTTATGCCGAAATCTTATCCCCTGGAAAATGGAGCAGGTGTTTTCCAGCCAAGCTGCTGGGCTGCCTGTGTGAGCCACCGCCAGCAACCGCTGATGAGGAGCTTGAGTTCAGAGTTAAGGGACGTTGATCCTGTCGTGATGGAGGTTGAGGTTTGAACATGTCCAAGGGGAAGCTGGAACAGCTGCCTTTGTCTTCCCATGGTGGGGAACAGAGCAGGTTTTAATGAAAAGCGGGTGAAATAGAGTTGGTTTATTCTTTTTCTGAATCCCAGTGATAGCCAACCAATGGTTCCTATTCCAGGCACGGTGAAGCCTGGTTTTTTAGCAAAAATAGCCCAGTGTGACTGGTGTGACTGGACCTGCGGCGGCTGTCGGTGTCAGCAGGAGGTACCGTACCTATATTTCATACAGCACAGCTTCCCTGGGCAGAGGCTGTGGGGCGACTGTAGTCAGACCATAACATGGCATCAGTAGGTGCTGACGTTTTACTGGAGTAAACTGAGTTTCACCAAATGAATTGGGAAGGGTGAAGAGTTACCATGCCAGGAGGAGCCAGTGCAGAGCAGTTAATGAAGCGAGGAAAGAACAACAGACGGTGCCAGCGCAGGCTGACTTCCCCGTGCAGTAGCAGGGACAGCATCTCGGAGCACGGCAGCGGAGGGATATTAAGTTTCAACAAAACAAACCCAAAGGACATGAGAAACCGGCAAATGTAGTCTGTGTTCTGATGGCAAAGAATCGCAGAATCATTTAGATTGGAAAAGACCTTTAAGATCGTCAAGTCCAATCGTTAACCCAGCACTGCCAAGTCCAACCATGTCCCTAAGCACCACATCCACATGTCTTTTAAATACCTCCAAGGACGGGGACTCCACCACTTCCCTGGGCAGCCTTTTCCAGTGCCTGACAACCCTTTGGGTGAAGAAATTTTTCCTAATACCCAATCTAAACCTCCCCTGGTGCAACTTGAGGCCATTTCCTCTTGTCCTATCGCTTGTTACTTTGAGTTTGAAAGGAGCCTGAAGCATCTAAAACAATTAAAGGCGCAACCGGGCAGGAGGTTGCAATTCTGCTGTGCATGAATAGAAGGAAGAAGCAGCTGAATATCAGGAAACGTTTTCTAACAATGCGGACTATTAGGCTTCGGTGGAGACTCCCGAGGGAAGTGGTAAAAGCCCACACGGGCTGAATAATAGAAAACTAGACAAAACCATAATGTTACATGTACTGGAAAGAAATCCTTCGGTACAATTCACAATACCTAGTGAACATAGCATTGCTGTTATTAATGGTGTCTTTAAGATGCATTTTTTGACGCACAGATATAGAAAAGTTCTTGCAAGCGAGGAGGCCATGAGCTTTCCATGCAGGTCTTCTCCCTGCTAGGCAGGCGGTAGAGAAGGGGGAGAGGGGACGCGTCACCCGTCACAGCCTTGCATTTCCCAACAAGGCGAAGCGGTTGCCTTGGCTATCCCTGTCCCTGGGAAGAGGCCCGTTTTTTGCATTTTGATAAGAAATCTGAATTGACCCAGGCCCCACTCCCTCTAGAGGGCAGCTGCTTCCCTTAGAACCGCTTGGGAGAGGGATCTCCCCACCAGCGTGTTCTGGTTCCCACTTTACATGCAGTGAGTTTGCAGGGCTTGCAGGACTTTGGCTGTGCCGCGGACCGCAGGGTGCTGCCAGACGATTCACAGCCCCACTGGGCTCCCCGCACCTTCGGCACTGCGCCAGCCTCCACGGCTGTATCACCGCTGGAGAACGGAAACAGAGCTGAATTAGTAAAATTCATCATGCTCTGTAACTTCACTGCCTTGGGAGCCTCTGGCAGCATCACAACATAGCACAGCATAGCTGTTATCAGAGAATTTATTGTTGAAGGAAATACGCTAGTATGGATGAAAAATTAAATATTTCCAATTTTGATTAGCATCCAAGCCATGGCATCACCTTGGAGTTGGTACAGCCTGCAGTTCCGCCCTGCCTTCTCAAAGCAGATGACCCTTTTGAGTATCTTAACCCAAAAGACGACAGTTTTGAGCACAGCTAATGCCTGGCTCCGCAGCAAGGTGAGTGCCATGGCACGGGGCTGCGCCGCACACCGAGGTCCAAACCTTGGTGCTGTACTTCTTTCCTAGGGACTGTGTTAGTAAAGCGTATTAACGGAGCTAATCTTGCCAAGCCGTGTGCTTTTCTGTTGCACAAACTTACAGTCGGACAGTGTTATGCAAATCAAAGCGGTATTATTTGTGTTGCACCATCACTTAACTCCTGCTCTCTACCAACCCATTGTTGATAGTACTTTGGCATCGCGTCAATCTGATTGCAATTAAGCTTTTTACAAAGCGTCATTCAAGGCTGTCTGTGCTGGTTTTGATTGTTAGTGCTCTGAAAGGTTCTCTACAATGGATGTTCCGGGGAATATGCTACCAACTGTGTTGGTAATGCCCCTGTCTGATAGTTTTGATAAATTTTTTGTGACTCATGGTGGCTATTTTGGTACTAATTTGTTTGTTTTTCTGACTGAAATGTGGTTTCTGAGGGGAGAAAAGTACATATTTAATGCCCTAGGGTTATGCATTTTTTTTCTGAAGCCTTTTTCCATCCACAAAAGACTTCCTTAAGGTTTCTTCTACCAGAAACTCCAAAAAATGCCTGTGTTCCTAAAGAAAGTAGGATGTTGTGTGTAAAAGAGCAGTAAAGAGGAAAGATTCTGATATAGATATCAAGGCGTGTGTTGCCAATACATAAACGTAAAAATAAAATGGAGCCTGCGTTTCATTTTGGAAATGAAGTATATTTCCAGCTAAAATTTGCTGCCTTGGTTCA
>NW_009623005.1:83613-102683 GCF_000690535.1 Cariama cristata
GAAGGAGCAACCAGCCTCCCTCAGCTTATGAGCAAATGTGGGAAGGCAGCAGCATCCAGCCAGGGACTGTCTTATTTGGGGAAGGTCTGTACCTTGGAATCCGCCCTCCTCACGGTGAGGAGGCCAGTTTGTTAGGTTTAAACTTGGGAGGCTTATTTTCCATTACACTTTCGTCCTCTTCTGTCTCAGGCCATTATTTTTATATTTGGGGGATGGGGGTGGCTTTTTGTCCAAATGAGCTCAGTGCGCAGGAATTAAGCTGGCCACGTCTGTATTTTACATCAGCTTATAGAAAACACAGAAACTTTCTGCTGTGCACGGTGATTCTGACATCCTCCGCTGCTTGCAGTGCACCTAACCCAGAACCAATAGCAAAAAAGATATTTCTTTACGTTTCACTGTTTGACCTCGTGCAGGAATTGCCTGTTCCAGGCTCTCTCCAGTGTTTCTTGTTTCTCTTCACTTTGCCCTGGACCATTATATTTCACTCCCTAAGTCTATGAACTGCTATTTACATCTGGGCTAAAGCAACATAAATTGAATATCAGGTATGAAAAATATGAGCATTGGCCAATTTCCTTTTATTTTAAACTAAAGGCAACTTGTAGTAATTTAGTGCGAGTCGAGCATTTCAAGGTTTCTCCGACATGAGAGAAGATTCCTCCTCTGTTTGATTGAAAAGCCTCACGTACAGAGGGACAGGACCCAGCTCCCGTCTGAGAGCACATGTATCTCCTCGGAAGCCTGCAATGAAATGTTTCCTTCTGGATGGCCCCAAAACACCTCCAAAGTCCCCATCAGGGAGCTCTCACAAACCTCTCCAGGTGCACTAGGACCTGACCTTCTTCCTACCAACTCTGCCTTTTCCCAGGACCACAATAGCCTATAGCAGACACTTGGCATCCACTGGAAGTCCAACCTAAAGTTACAGATGAATCCCAAAGCTTAACAACCCAAAATTCCTGCCCAGGCTAACACTGAAGAAAGGTGGCTGACAGAAGGCATACCGCATGCTACGTGTTGGCAGTGTCCTCTAGAAAGTGAATTCAATCCATTTTTCATGGATGCAACTGGAGAGAAGTTATTAATGGGCCAAACACACTCCTCAGTGATAGCAAGGAGGCAACAGCAACTATCTGTTGCGTATACCAGTGGTGTATTGGTCAGGGCTTAGCTTACCAGTGTGTCGCTGATACAGGACAAGCTGTGGAGCTTGTGGGGTTCAGAAATATGGATGAGTCCAAACTAGAGTTTTGAACTGACCTTTCCTGCGGATGTGGGGACCTCAGGGCACACATCTCAGCCCAAGCCACCTTGAAAACAGCGTCACCAGTGCTACGATTTAAAATAGAGAGGGGTGCTGTTAGCAGACAACAACAGATGGTCTCCGTTCGCTTCCTTGGAGGGCCCAAGGAGGGCTGCAGGGAGGCTCAGGGTGTGACACCTGGACACTGCTCGGCTGCTGCCAACAGGTTGTGGTACAGAGAACGCAGATGTCACATCCTAGCCCTGCCATGCTCCAATGGCTGAGGGTACAGTGACAGCAGGGCCTCGGGATGCCCGTCATGATGAATATTTCAGTTTCTGGTACAAGGCTGCCATGGGGCACTTCAGCACAAATGGAGAATTTGTTCCACTGCTAATGACTTGCTGAGATACATTTGTGGCTCTCAGCTGCTCATCACATGGCAAGAACCGGTGCCCAAGTCACACAGTGACTGAGACCCAGCGGACCTTTTAGAAGAGATGGGTGTTTCTGCAGTGCCATCAGGTTGAAAAAAGAGCATCAAGACAAAGAAATACAGAAGATATACTGAATAAAAGCTGCTTATCTAAAAATGCTTTTAGTCATGAAGGAAGAGGAGCTTGGAGAGGCTGCTTGCCATGCTGGGGGAAAGGCCACCCTGTCTAGGAGCTCCCTAGATAAGAATAGAAATCCTTGTATAACATTTCCCTTTGTTATCAGAGGGGAAGAAGCACTTTTCAAAGCATTGTTTTTACAGAGGAAAGCAACACCAACAGGGCAATGACTTTTTGTCTTTTACTTTTTCTGTATTAACTCGTGATGGCCTTCCAAGTCAAGTCTCTTTGCCCATCTCTGCCATGGACTTTCGGGGTTTTACGAGCTCCTGTTGCAACTAGGAGAGGTTTTTGCTTTCATGCTCTCCTCCCTCCCTGGCCTGAGCGCACCCACCTGCCTGGGGCACCATGTCCTCATCCCCTGCCCGTTGCTTCCCATCACCCTGGCCGTCTCGCACGCTCTCCCATCTGCTCTCAGGGCACCGAGTCCCTTGCTTTGCTGAACGCACCCTGGGCACAGGTTGCTGCACAGGAGAGGCTGGTGCTCTGTATTTGTTACTGGGGCTAAATGTTGGGTCATTTGTTCCCTCCGCAGCGTTGGTGCCCTGCTGGGTCTGGATCAGGACAGGGTTCACATCAGACAGCATCCCTCCTTCTGTAAGATGCTCAGAATTTTGACTAAAGTTTTCTTGCTGTTCAGTGCCCTGGGATTTAGTTGCCAAAGTTCCAGAGCCCTTCTGAAATCAGCTGCTCCTCTGAGATTTAACCATATTCAGGTGCTCCCTTCCCTTCTGGTTTTATGCTTTATCTGGTACCACAACAACAGGGGTTACACGTAAAACTCGGGAAGGCTGAAGAGTATCTGGATTTGAATTTGCAGTTTTGTTTTTCATTTATCCAAAAGCCGTTTTTAATGTGGACTTTCTCACATTCAAAATTCAAATAGCATTCTCATCCAAATGACATCCTGACAGTTTGTGCTGATGCAGAGGTTTTCATCTTGTCGAATTCCCCATGGCTGATCCCTTCCTGGTGGGCACCGCCACTGCCGCCAGCTCAGCTCCCCGGGAGCACGAGGCACCGCAGCCCCATCGCACACCCACCATGCTGCTCTGCAAACCAGCTCTCCGTGAAACACGAGACCCTCACTCATAATTCATGGACTTCCTATTTTGCCATCACTAAGTGAACAGGGAAGGACAAATGTATCTGCTGTGACTTGGAGCGAAATACAGGATTTACTCCTGGGTTCGTGTCTTCCCTCCTTTACCGTCCTTCTCCTCCTGTGGGAGAGGATTTACTTAAAGGAAGGATATTACTTAACATTTAATGGCGAGTGTTATTGACTGAAGCAAATAGACCACAACAAATGAACACCTATAGTTTTACATAGTCTGATTGAAAGTCCTTCCTGATGGTTCCTAAGTAGTCTCTTGTTTCTTGCGATGTAATTTCACTAATCAGTAATCGTGGCCTCCTCCAAGACAAACTGGCTGTGCAATGGGGGAAGACAGGATGCTTTTTTGTTTATAACAGCACCTGAGCAGCTGCTGCCCGAGCTGCATCAGCACCCGCTGCCCTTGGGTGCAGTGCTGTGGGCTTGAGGAATATTTCATCCATCCTGTCCCCATCGCTGCCCTTGTCAGAGCCACAGATTTGATGTACAGCAAAAAGAAAGCTGGGAAGATTTTCATCGATTTCAGCTAGGTAGCGATGCAGCCACAGCCGATGGGTTTGCTAAAGCTTTGATGGAGCTACTCTGTGTTTCTTGGAAAAGGCTTTTATTAATCTCGTGCAACCAAAAAGCTTCCAAATGGCCCAGTTCCAGGCTCCTTCATCCCTGGGCCTGACTCTGCGCTGCTTGTCCCGAGGAGGGCTGGGAAGATCCGGGAGCAGAGCACTCGGTGGGCTACGAGAGGCTGCGGTACCCAGTTTGACTGCAATGTATGTTCGGAGTAGGACGGAGTGTCAAGGTCACCGTGATGTATTGACCAGCAGTGAGCGCAGCATGCCATGGGCTCTCCACGCTCCCCTGGCAGAGAGACCTCTCCTTTTGGGCTAATCGCCCTTTTTGAGCTCTTGCCTGTTGAGGGATTTGCCTACTGGCACATGAGCTGCGGCTGTGCAGCTCTGCCAGAACTGCTGGGGACCACGTTGCCGCTGCTGCGGCATGTTGCCCATGGCAAAGGCCGGGAGGAGAGGCTGTGCCACCAGCAGTGTCACCCCGGCCCGGCGGCAGCAGCAGCCCTGCCAGCCTCCACTTATCCTTCAGCATAGGACACTCCTTTCCTCACTGATCGCCTCTGCATGCACATCACCCTACCCATTTCGTTGCAGACAATCTTCTTGTGGAAGGTAAAAGGCCTGATCTCCCCTCCCTTTTCTGTAGGCTTGGTGGGTGTCATTTCCCTGCTCGCGGTGAAGCTGCTTTTGCTGGGCAGTAAGCAGGGCTGCAAGGCAGCCCCCAGCCCTGGGGAGAGGCAGCTCTTCTGCAGGAGCTGCAGATGCAGTTTCCTTGCAGGATTGGAAAACAATAAGTTTTCAATCAAGCCAGCATCTTCCAGCAGGCTCTCAGCTCCATGCCTGGGGGGATCTGGCTCCAGCTGCGCTGTGCTGTGATTCAGGACGGGAAGCAGAAACCAGCACACCCAAATGGAAGCTCCAGAGGAATTCAGGGAGACAGAAAGCAATTAAATAGCCTGGAATTTGTCCAGGTCCTTGAGGTTGTCACCCCATCTCCTACAAAACTTTAACGACCACACGAGGCCTGGGTCTCTGCATTCTGTCTCCTGGGAGAGGTGGGGTGCAGGGCAGTGGGAGTGGGGCGGTGTGAAGGGTTCCCTCTGTCGTGGTTTCAGACTAAGCTCCAGCCCCAGCCTTTGCAGTGCAGTTTTCTGCAGCGACCCGGGGAGGTTTTGCTTTGGGAACTCTCACTCTGGTGGTGGCATGGCTGGACTCTGCTGGGGCTTGTGATAAATATTCTCATGTGAATTTTAAGTGACTTCTCGGAGCATTACTAGTGGATGCTATATTTATCCTAGTGCTAACACATCTTTAAATAGTATGGTTACGTTACAAGGTCTCTGTTTAAAGGGTTTACCACTATCACTTTCGCTGAGTGTAGTTCATTCGAAGCAGTTTGAAAAGGAGTAGAGCCTCCCTAAGCGCCGCTTTGATCCTACTAACAGTTTTCTGACCAGAAATAGTTGCCAGAGACTCTCCCTTCTCTGTCAAGTCATTGTTACACCTCTTCTGTAAACACTTTTTTTCCTCTCTTTTTGTTTTCTTTAGCTTTCCCAAACCACCTCTCCTAACGTCTTCCAAATCCAACTGCTGAACTGCTTCCAAATTTCTCATCGCCTCCCTTTCTCAACATAGCCTTTTGGTACAAGCTGCCCTCAACTGCCAAACACATGGTCCTCCGCCTCACCTTGGAGTAAATGACTTATTTCTAAACATCCCCTGAGAAGTATGATTTCACCTTTTTGGCTGGAGTGCCCTGCCCCAGTATTGGTGGGACATCTGTTTGCAATGTGAGTGATAGAAAACTGTACCCTTTTTTTTTTTCTTTTTAACTTCTCCTTGTTGGCTCTTCATGCTTAAACTCGCCTTCTGCTAATTTATAACGATGATGGATGCATCTTTAATCACAGGAGCACTTTGCACGTACCGCTGGCAGCTGCCGGCTCTGATACTGTGCCCGCGCTCGGGGAGCTGCTGCCAAGGCAGAGCAGGGGCTGCTGGCCCAGCTGGTGGTGAGCACAGCCCAGGGTGCAATGCACTGCTCGTGTTTCCCAATCTCTTTATTCTTCATGTGCTTTTATTTATTTTTTGACTGCATTATCTTTTAATGAGAACAGTATCGCCAAGTGACAGTTCAGCCTAAGCTTTCAACAGCACCAACAAAATACCATCTGTGGGAAATGAACCAGAATTGAGGCCTTTTTGGGTGGTAAGCAGTGGTTGCAGCAGCTTTACAACCATTTTTAGTAACTGTCCTTTATCTGGAGAAGGAGGGAGAAAGAATCTTAATAAAGCCATCTGATGGAAG
The DNA here is from genome assembly GCF_000690535.1 of Cariama cristata. NCBI lineage: Eukaryota > Metazoa > Chordata > Aves > Cariamiformes > Cariamidae > Cariama > Cariama cristata. The sequence continues at coordinate 89,465 of NW_009623005.1, forward strand.
GAAAAAATTACCCAGTGCATGGGCTCAGCTTCGCTACCACTGCAGTTGGTTTGGGTTGCATGAGGGTCACACGAGAGCAAGCTGACTTTAAAGTCCTGTATTTCTCATCCTTGGATCCCTTTATAGTCAACAGAGGTGTCAGTTTGTTAAAATGATGCTGCAGCACGTCTGGTTGTGGAGAAGGGGGAGTACACAGCCAGCCCCACGGCTATGGCTCGCTTCCTAAGGAGAGAAGGGGAAAGGAGGCACTAAAATGGTCCCTGCTTCCTTTTTGGAGATATTGCCACACCTAAAGTCAGGGGAAGCACCACAGCTTCTCTTCGCTAGAGAAGCACAGGATTATATACCCTGTTCTTCACCCCACATTGCCATGGGTGATTCTGTGGTCAAGGGGACGCGTTCTCTCCATCCCCGGCAAGGGCTGGGACCCACCTTTTGCTTCTCTTCCCAGCTGCTGCTCAGTCTTCGCTCTTCTCTCTGGGGCCCTTTTGCTTGGTCCTTTTCAGTTTAGTTTTGCTACGAGCACAAGTTATGAGCATTGCTCTGTCTTTGCGCAGTGTTGGAGTTAAACTTTCCCCTTGTTTTAGAAGAACACATGGTTTTGCTTAGTGCTAGCTAAGGAATTACAAGCCGTACGTCTTGAATATGTATCTGCCAAGGTAAGTAATCTCTGCTGTGAACTTGAACAATCAAAGCTCATGGTTATTTGTTTTCCTATGTATAGATTTACCAGCTGCTGGTCTCTAACATTTATTGATGTTTTCTTTTTTCTAATCAAGATGTCATTGCCGTGTTTAACTAGGCGGTCTGTCATCTGATGAGCAGGGGGTAGCTGGGCATACTGCGAGGCTTTTCCACCACCCAGGGCAGCCCAGCCCTCCTGCATGCTGGCAGCAGGCTGAGGCAGGATCTGGCAAGGAATCCCAATTTACTGTTTCTACCAAATCTACTTGGGGAGGGGGGGGAACAGTTACAAGCAGTGTTTTACACATCCAGACGGCTCCCCTTAGTCAGCCCCCCAGCAAAGGACTTTCAGAAATCTTCATACAGGCTGTTCAAAATCCTGAAAGAAGTGACTGGATCTTTTATATCAACTTTTCTGAAACGTGCAGCATATGTTTGCTTAAAGAAAATAAGGGAAAGCCTGACTCTAAAGGCGTGTATTGTATCTTGTGAGATTCCTGAGTATTTTTTGAGATTCACTTTGATTTATGTGTTAGTTACATTCTGAGGGAAAGCTTTGGAGAAAGAGGTTGTCCTGGAGTCATCACAACTAGATCTTGAATCTTGTCTTTCACAGCTGGGCATTTGTGTTCACAAAACTCGTGATAGCTCTCAAAGGCTTCCTTGCTTCCCGTGTGTTACTCAGCCCCACCAGCAGATTGTATAGCTTTATCTATACCAACGTTCATGGGTTAGATGTGCTGGATGAGGACAACTGGAAACTATTTGTGCTGTTTATGATTCAAATCAACAGTTCTCCATGCACCTTACACTGAAAAATATTAAGTATTTTGAGCCATGACAATCAGATTTACAAAGCCTGTGCAGAAGGAGCTTCAGCTATGGAAGGAACTCCTCAGTGAAGGATGAGGAGGGGTTTACTGTAAAAAATGAATGTGTTTTGCAGAACTGCCTTGGCAGCGTTGACACAGGCAAGGTTTTGAGACCATTTCTTTGGCTCCTGCAAGTTGCTTTTACAAATAAAAAGTTTCCCACACTGTCACTTAGAATTTGCTTCTTACCTAGTGTCTTAACCTCAGACAGGTGTGGAGAGAGCAGTGGTATCAATTTAGTCTGCCAACGGAGCATTCCAAAGTTAAGAAATGCCACAGTTTCAGTTATCTGCACATTTTTTGTACCAGCAAGTATGTTGTTTTCTCCACAAGCTGCCACTCCATTTTGGTGCACAGGATGGTAAACAGCAGGTTTCAGAAGCTGAAAAATTGGCTAAGTCTTTACAAAGAAAGAGTTTATCTAGCTCACAGGGTTTTTTCTTTGCCAGGTTTCAAAGGCTTCATCAAACAATGACACCAACAGAGATTCTTGGGACAGTTTTTGAAAAAAATTTAAAATGCAATTTGGGAGCTGTTATCACTTGCCTTTATAGTACAGAGAAAAAGAGATTTGAAATGTGGGTACTCTCTGATAACCTGCTGACTTAAATGACCATTTGTTTTAGCCCTGGAGTTATCTGACATGCATACAGGCATAAAGCCCTTTCAAGAACTCTCTAGCCCCAGGGAAATGTCGGGAGCAGCCCTGGGCTCTGCCTGCCCTGCAGCCTGGCTGGGCCAAGCACCTCGCCTGGCAAACCTCAACCTGTGCTCCTGGCATGGGTTGCATCCGACTTTTTTTTGGTCCAGAGAGCCACAGGCAAGAAAGCAACTGGCAGAGAGCCTGGCATAGCTGCCTGTGCGAAAGCAGGGCCAGAACCCAGCAAAAGTGCCTTTGGGGAGCAGAGCTGGGGGAGAGTGGTCTCCGGTCTGCGGGGAGGGAGCGGGCTGTGCTTCAGTTCAGAGAGGCACAGACACAGTAATGCCGCTTTTCCTGGCTGCAGGCAGAACTGTCTTCGGTCTGGCAAAAGCACAGAGTATGATGCCTGTGTTCCCGTTCTCTAAAGGGAGGTTTGAAATTGAGAAGCAGCAAGTTTCTGGTCCCTTCTGCTCCAGGGAGGAGCTGGTGCTCCCCGGGGAGTGAGCAAAAGGGAATGCTGCACTAACCTGCTACACAAACTGGGACAAACGATATAAAAAAACCCATCAAGTGCCACAAAATGAGCCCTGGAATGTAGATACAGCAAAATCTCTGTTCACCGAAGGTCCCCATGCCGTGACCAGAGAGCAGGCAGGAGTCTGGCTTTTGCCCGTCTGTCCCGAGGCTTTCCGTCAGTCGGTGCAGCGCTCGCCGTTTGGTTTTGTTTATTTGGGTGAGTTTTTCTTGATCTACCTGGGAGGATTTCTTGAGCTGAACACGCTCTGAGCTCTTGCCCAAGGACACTAAATTGAGCATTGAGGTCGCTCTGGCTCTCAGCTGAGCTGGTCTCCGTAAACAGACAGGGCACGGCCATCCTGACGGCAGCTCTGCCCAGGCACAGCCCTTGAACCTGACGTTTAAAAATAGCCCGAACGGCGGCTGAGAGATGAAAGGAGCTCACAGCCTGTCCGCCAAACACAAACCCCTTAATGAAACCGAGGGACTGGGGCTGGACCAACAACTCTGTGAGCGGAGGGAGATCTAGTAGCCAGTGTCACTATGAATAGACCGCTTGTAAAAAGGCTTACGTGCAATTTGCACAAGCAGGGAGACTGCGCAAGGAAAAACAACATTCAATGAAATCTTTTTAAAAGCTCTGCTTTTTCAGTCCACGTTTAAGTTTTAAACTGCTATGAATTTGATACCTCCAGATTCAAACTCGTTCCATTACAGAAGCACACAGAAGGAGGGAGAGAAGAACTCATTTGGCTTGATTTTTAGGTAAACTTAGACTTCTTCATGAGCTTTATTCCTGGCTCTCTATATTAGTGGAAAGCAAATAATTCAGCACATTCTTACAGCCTCACAGCAGTATCGGTGCTTTGGCTAACAGCGGTTCTGTGGATAACTTGGAGAATCAACCCCATTTTCTATGCATTGAAGAAGCAGCCACCTCTGTCATAAAGAAACCCACGTTTCTGATTCAGAAAGGGACATTCTGCGGAGCAGAAAGTTTGTAGAAGAGCTGCAGGGGAGTTCCCACCCTTGGGGTTTCGGGTCTTACCCACCCACCAGCAGCCCCCTCCCATAGCTGAGCATGGCAATAGAATAGAGCAGAATAGAATAGAACAGAACAGAGAATATTTTATTTTATTTTATTTTAGGGGATCATCTAGTCCAACTGCCTGAGATGAGCCACTGCTCCTGTTTAGCTGTGCTAGGACAGTGCAAAATACCGCTTCGGTGTCTCAAGGGAATTCCTCCAAAAGGCTTTAATCACAGGCAATCTGTAAGTTTAGCCAGGTGATGTCTACATTTTCCAGTGGACCCAATTAAACTGCTGGATGTCAGGCTGAGCTACTGCATTTCTGTGAACCTGATGTAAAGTTGAGAGATTTTTTTCCTAAAAGCAAGCAAATTAGGCTTCTGGAAAAGGCACCTGAAACCAGTGCCAAGCACAAGCAGGTATAACTACGAAGAGATGCAGCCTGAGCAAGAGCATGAGACCCAAAGCCCTAAACCTGCAGGAAGCTCAGCTCTGTGTTTTATGGCTTCAGAATGTCTACAAACCAGTGTAAACATGCCCTGGTTGACTTCAACTCTTTGAGGACCTGCAGCCATCTACCGTGGCAGCATGGAGCCTGCCTGGGCAGGGGGAAACATCACAGGGATTTGACGCAGGCTTAAATCCAACACTTGCAGGACACAGCCGTGCCTCCTGACACTCTTGGGCTTATCTCTAACTTGCACTTTTTCCAGCCACTAAAAAACACCAAACCATAAACCCCATTATTTTTCTCCCTTTCAGTATTAGAGAAAACTCATCTGCGAAGCGTCCACCGCCTTTCTCTTGCTGCCATTGCTGCTTAACTCCTCAGCCCTGGAGGCAGCAAGTGACATCTCCCTTAGAGGATTGAGCCAGATGTTATTCTTCTTCAAATCTGCTTATTCTCTCAAATAAAGGATCCAACATGACTGACGTTAAGTTTTTAGGATGCTATTCTTGCTGCTTTCTCTGTGATCCTGCACACACGTACTGTCGCGCAGTAAAATCTGCGCTCCTCCTGTCTCGAATGAGATAAAATAAGTAACCTGGTACTTCGTATTCCTCTGCCTGATTGCCTCCCTCTTACAAGTAAGGCAGAAGCAGTAGTGTCAGGGTCCGCTCAGTTGTGTGTGTTTGGATTTTGAGTGGTTGATTGCCTGGAATCAGTACCTGGGATGGTCAACGGGAGGTTGCGAGTGCTTCCGAGACCTGATTTTTAGAATGCAGGTGCTCAGCACCTGAAGGTCAGCTCTTTTGTCAGAGTGGATGCCCCAAAACACGATGAGCCTTTTAAACATCTCCACGAGTGTTTCTGGGGTGTTTTCCTAGCGGGTTTGTGTGCATTTGCAAACATGGCCTTGTATTAGAAACAAATCCTCCAGATATACCTACTTGTACTGCTGTGATGGGGCGTCCTGGATCTATCAGCGTGTGACTATATTATGAGGTCGTGCTGTGCAGAGACTTGAGCTACTGCTGAAGAGGCAGCTCATCCTCTGCTAATTAACTCTGCCAAGAAATGAAGGCTGCCAGCCAGGGAGGACCGACCTGCTGACAGCCCGGCACTGTTCCCAGGACTGAGGAACTTTGTTCAGCTCAGGTATCCCCACACGAAGCCCAGCAGGCTGAGCTGCCGCGGAGCTGCAGGCATCGTTTGAATTTGCACGGAAGCTCAGGTCATGTAGTGCAAATCAGTTCACTCCTGGCAGATGCCCTGACTCCCAGAGTTTGCTGGATGTTACCATGGAAAGCATTAGCTGTTTCTGGTTTGCCTCTTGTTGCTTTTACAGCAGTGGTGCTGAGGGCAGGGAGCAAAACCGGTGTGGTCAGACAAGACAACCCCTCCGAATGCACAGGAGAGAGAATAGTCTTACCTGTACTGCCCGTCCTCAGCCGCCGTCTGAGATACAAACAATTGTCAACCAGCTACAGCCCACGGATGCATTTGTAATAATAAGTTCCCCGTGATAATCCAAGCCTCACTTACCAAAGAAATGGAGCATGTGCCCAGTTGTCTCAGCTCTGCAACAAGCAGTGCAGAGCCTGTGAGCGAAGAGCTATTGTGCATGCAGCCATCCCGCGGTTAGCTGAGAGGGCTGGTGGGTGTAATGCTAACTCCATGGGCATCCCACAAACCGTTGTTGCCTGAGAAAAAGTCAGATTGGGCCCACAGTGTCATGCTGATGCTCAGATAAAATTCCGCATCGCTGGGGCCAGGGGAAGGGAGGGGGAGATGCCACCCACCCTTTCCCGCAAGTGGAGAAATTTCAGCTACTACAACAGGCAGGTGAGATGGATGTGTAATCCTCCCTGCAGAGCCGGCTGTGCAGTTTTGCCCTTTTATCTCAATCCTTAGACAAGGTCAGGCAGGAGTTTGGTTAAGTAAAGGCTGAAGTCAGCTGTAACTGCAGCACTGAGGGAGCATCAGTAAGCTTAACACTGCAGGACAGGGATTCACTTCGGCCTGAGATGGGCTCGGGCAGGTGCAGGTCTGCAAATGTGGGATAATTTGGGAATGACAGAGCCAGCAGGCAATGGGATGGTGGGGGACCAGCCCTTCTCTGCCCCTGCTCCAAAGGAAATCCAATCCCATGGAGAAGGGACTTAAATCAGAAGCTATGATAATTGATTTCCCTTATTTTTTTATTTTTTTTTTTTTAACTGGCTTTGTGATTTGAGATTGCTCATGCAAAATGGGACTGACAAATTTTGGAGAGGGAGGGCAGTATTTGGTTTCTGGGCAGCCGGCACCCTCTGGTGCTAAGGCTCCCCAAACCTAAGGCCACCAACCTGCCCAGGCAGTTTGCGAAACAGGAGCGGCTGAGTGCTGGCCAGGAGGGAAGCGGGCAGAGCTGAGAGCAGCCATGCTGTGCTCAAGGATGAGCCTCTTTTGACAGAGATCTTATTTCTAACCACTGTTCACATGCAAACTTGATGTAGGAAGAGATGGGTGAGGCAGAACGGGGCTGATTTGTCAGAAAATTAAAGAATTACATGTTTTTTCCTAGTAACAGTTTCATGCTTCCATTCCAGTTCACAGTCGTGCAGACCTTTGAAACCAGCTGATTAAAAGTACAGCTTGCTTAAGTGGATGTGTTTTGCCTGCGTTCGGACCTGTGCGTGTTTATATGCATGGCAAAGCCGGCCCTAGAGGTTTGCAGCAGCGTGCACATGAGCAGGATATGGCCCCTGGTCCTTTAGCTGAAGCCGAGGAGCTCTTGCTGCTCTGCCGGGCTTTTATGAAGTGCTGTTTCAGCTGCAGTTGGGGCTCACCTGCGCTTTATGAATACCCGTTCTCTGCCAGTGCAGGGCTTGAGCTCTGAGTCAGCAAAACACTTCAGCACGTGCTCAATCATATCCTAGCCCATTACGGAAGTTAAGCATCTGCTTATTTTTAAGCTTGCACTTATATATTTTTGGGGTGGAGGGCTGGAGTGGTATTGCCAAGCGATGGCCAAGACCAGGTGCCAATTAATGATGACTCTTGCTGCCTACCTGGAGCTCCAGGTAGCAAGGCTGCCCAAGCTGCCTTCTGCTCTAATGCTTTTAAAGAATGAAAAATAGTCCAAAACTGTAAATATGGGAATAACTATTCTCACAAGTCATCTGCTGTTAATTTACAGTTGAATCAATTAATTTCAATCCAAAAACTGCAGAGCAGTTTTCAGTGTCTGATGACCATTGAATATTACACTTGATATCACAAGCAAAAGGATTGCAGGGCATGTCTTTCCCCCAACTGTTTTATTTCACCAAAAGCATTTAGTCCTTTGCCAAATTCTGTCTCAGAGGGTCACTGCAAATGTGTTCTTCTGCTTTTCATATAATACTGGAAAGCGAGCTGTGGTTGTGTAACTCGGTAACTATTCTTGCAATTTTAGCTTGGAGGCTTCTCTTTTTTAATGCACACATATAGCTTGCTCTCACAGACTTACTCTCCCTAAAAAAACAAGTACATGAGCAACCTGTGCAGTGCTGCCACAGCAGATTGTTACCCCAAGTTATGTGAATTATTTCTCTCAGAAGCCAGAGCAAACAAAACAGCCGGATTCTTTGATGTCTTGATTTGGAGAGGCTGCTCAGGGCAAGCGATCAGCCTCCCAGCTGTCACCATGGTCAGCTTTAAATATGGAATCTTTTTTCCAGATCACCTTTCGATATGTTGCTTCCCATCTGCAATGTCTGGTACTCCGGGTAATCATTTCTTTGCACGTCAGTAATGGGAACCAGTTGCTCAACAGCAGAGGAGAAGGTACAGACAAAGCGAACGAGCTTACCCAGATCGCTCTTGCACTGGAAGTTATTCAGCCGTCAGACAGTGATTCCTCCCTCTCGGTGCTCATCCAGCCCCCCATAACAGATGGCCCCAGGCAGTGTGTCCCTTTGATTTTATTGTCTCTTTAACGAGCATCTTCACTCATGGGCTATAGGACATGGCCAGGACAGCGGCCAGGGGCCATGCTTGGGCCGAGGGGTTTTGAAGAGCTGTGCAGTGAGGGGTGCAGCCATACATGGGGTGAAATCCTGATGCATCTCCCTGCCATGCTGGCAGGGACTGGGGCTGTGCCTGCGCTGGGGTCACAGCCCCCATGCTACTCCCATCCCGCTCCCTGTGAGTGCTCCCAGCACACGGGGCTGCTCCAGTCCCCCAGAAAAAAGGTCTCAGGCATTGCTCTACACTGCTTGGACAAGTTCGACTGCACAAGGCATGCTTCACTTTAAAGATATATCAGAAAAGAGCAAATGGATGATGTCTGATTTATGTCTTCATTTACCTTTTTTTAGCCTAACGTCGAGGAAAGACCTTGGTAGGAAACAGTAATGTTATGCAGCTGCCTATGAGCACTGCTAGGTTTGGTGTCTTTTGCTGTGTTTGATTCCGTGCAGCTGCTCAGGGTTAATTAATTTTCTCCTTAAAAGAGGAATTTCTATTTTTACAGGATGACTAGAAGGCTAATGGAAATGTGCAAGAGAGCAGAAACCCAAATATTTAGGCAAACCCATAAAGCGCTTCCCATAGCTGACACCGCAGCTGCAGCTAACACCAAATGCTCTCTGCTTTCCGGGTGATACATTTTTCTTCAGGGTTAAGTTGCTGGAACAGCTAGAAATGAGCATCGCCTTGCACTTACACGGTCACACTGCAATACAGAGCTGCACTGAAAACCAGCACCGGTGCGGTTTTGCTTCACAGAATTGTTCCTGGTCAGTTGTTACTGTGCTGGTGTCAGGCAAAGCCTTGCTCCGCATGGCTGCTGCCTTGGTCCCTATCATATGGAAGGATGCTGCAGACTGTGCCGCAGCGGCTGTCCTTATGGGCATGGGCAGAGCTGCTCTGGAGCGTTAACAAGTTGTCAGGGTCAAGGGACAACTTTCTGGGTGTAGAAAACTCACACAGCTTGGGTGGCTGTAGGTCTCAGCCCGGCTTTCCTTACTCCATAAATGTGCTCCAGGGCTGGGGAGGGTTTCACGCAGCCTTTGCAGGCACGTGGGTGCTCACCGCCCCCACTGCGAGTGGCGTGGGGCCCGAGCACGCGACAGCATGGCTCAGGATTTAAAAAATATCTATACTGTTGTTGCTGAAAAGTCTGAAACGAAGTCTAGTCTCGCTTGATCTTTCCCTTCCTTTTAGCCTTTTTAACTAATAATAGGCACATGTAAGTGATTAACACAGCCTCGTGTGACTGGTTCTTGTTTGTGCAATCCTCAACATGTGCTTTATCTTCCAAGTACGAGATGGACGTGTTTGGCATTTCATACACCAGGGACTTTGCCAACCCGGCCAGCCGGTGCTCAGCCACGCTGTTGTCACACCACCGCAGCTGCGGCGATGGCTCCCAGCTCCTCCCCGCGCTCTCCCCGGACCCCTGCGATGTTACACTGGGATCACTGTTGGAGGGAATCACTTATTTTATACTGGTATTAAATGCTTTTTTAATTTGTGGCCTTAATATTCAAGATAAGCTAGTTCTTTGTCTGAGCTATACAGATACAGCCTTTGCTTCTCTTCTTCATTAGCAACGATGCCTGACAGCTGCCAGGGCGGGTTTTGTCTTCGGCACGTACTTTTGACCCCCCATGTCCCTGCTGTCCATCAGCAAGTCCGGGTGGATCCATCTCAGATGCCAAAACTGAGGATAGAGAGGAAAATCAATTAAAATCTTATAAAAACTTTCCGTATCTCTAAAGAAATCTTGTTTTCTTTGAAAAACATTTAATAGAAAGTTGGATCTAGGTTCCACATTATGTCCAGCTGGCAACCAACTCACAAAGTCATCCAAAAAATTGTTTTGAAACCATGTTATTGACAATGCTAACCATTTAACACAGTAAGTGATTTAAAAAATAATTGGAATATTGCAGAAAATAAAGGTATAGCATGTATGCATTTTATGAAAATTAAGGGTAATTGAGATTGAAAATGCCTAAGTATAAAGATGGTGAGAAAAGCTGCCAGGTGCTCAGGCACTTAGGGGAATTTCACCTGGATTTCTAGTCTTGAATTGCAAAGAAAAGGGGCCCTATTGCGCTCGCCGTGGGCAGCCTTGGTGTGAAGAGGAGCTCAGGTGCATGTGCCTCATTCCTCCCGTCTCTGAGCAGGTCGCACAAAACTGAACAAATCTGAGCTTTACGACATGGCCAGTTGCAGAGGCTATGGATGAGCCACCCGCTGCTTGGCTGACTCTTACCTTGATTACTTTCTACGTACCTTTTCCCTTGCTACGTCTTTTTGGCCAAACTCACACAAAATGCTGCTGTCTGTTAAGGCACGCTGTGGCTCTGCAGAGGCCCTGCGAAGTCTGGTGGCGTTCCTGGCTCTCCTTGGGGTTGTTTGCATAACTTTCTACATGCTCTTTAGGTTTGGAGTGCTTGTTTTGATCTTTGTTTGAATAATACTTTGAAGTGTTGGTCCATGACGTGGTTTCCTACAGCCTCCTAAGAGGTACGAGATAATAAAAAAAAGTTGTTGGGTTTGGGGTTTTTTTCCCCAAAAAGACTGGTTTAGGGAAAAAACCTACTAGGTTTATGGTGTATCTGGGAGGAAGGCTGATTCTAGGTCTATAAAAACTAAGCATGGATGCAAGCTTGAGCAGTGCTACAGTAGCAGCATGGATAACATAGGTCCTGCTGGAACAGGGAGCTCCTGCAAATGGAGCAGAAATGTCATAGCATACAAGGGCATTTATAGTGGAAAATGTACCATAATTTCAATGATTTGATTTCTCTTTCTTTATGGCTTGTGGCTGGAAGTTTGGAGGCTTTTCGGCGTTTCCCAAATACCTCTGTTAATCTATGGGAAGGGCATCACTGAGGGATGGGGAGCTGGGGAAAATCCACTAAATGTGAAAAGCTGCGTCCAAACCTAAATGCATAGACTGAAGCCAACAGTCTTGTGCTGGCAAAACCAAGATGGTTATGGTTTCCTTTCTCATTTCTGTGCTCCTGGGACGTGAGTAAGCAGCTGGCACCTGTAGTCCATAAAAAGGCAGATAAGCACTAGCAGAGGTTAAAGCACAGAGGACCCCGACGTACTTATCTGACCTCGGGTACCACGGGCCATCATGTCTGTCCACTTACCCTGTTCTGAGCTTTCCAAGTTGGAGGCACCCACATTTCTTTGCAGTTTGACCCAAAGCACCTCTGCGCACTGTTTCCCCAGGGCTCTCGTGTGGGTTTTCTCTTTGGGGCTACACCTGCTAAGAAATACAAGGAAATCTGGCAGCCCCCATCGTATGGGAAGAAGTCGTCACAGAGTTTCGCAGCATTAAAGAGGGCCGCACGTTATGTAGCCAGCTATGCTGGTCTGTAAGGACAAATAAGATCTCCCCACCAAAAAGCTCCTCTTCCTGTCTGTTGGACCACAAAAACCATGCTGAAGAAACACAGAGCAACACCTGGAGCTCCAAGGGTTGTTTTTCAGGTTGCTAGAAGAGGAAAGTAACAGTTTTAACGCATAGGCAATGTATCACAGCAGCATGCAGGTCACTACACACCTATTAAATGAAAGTCTTTGTGCAAAATAAGCCTTAAAATGTGCTGAAGTTGCACTTGTGTTTAGAAACATGAAGTGGCAGAGATGCACACTGCAAATGCAAAGTAGAAGCAGTTGTATTTAATGGCAGGAAGGCATGGTGATGGGGAAAGCACCAGCCTGAACCGTCTGTGCCCAAAGCCCAGAGAGCAGGGACCCGTGAGTGACGTGATCCCCCTTCTCCCACCTCCATACCCTGCGGTGCCCAGTTAACCGGCCAGGGAAGTGGCTTTCTGCTCCTCTTAGCCAAATATACCCCCTCGATGGTGTGATCATGGGTGGGAAATCATAAGGGATAAATGAGTCTTGATAACATTCCCCTAACGCCCTGCCTGGGTCCTGTGCTGCCAGTGGTCCCCAAGAGCCCATTGTCAATGACAGAGAGCTCCGATCTCCTCCTTTGGGCTTCTTCTGCCCTGGCCCAGAAGGTGCAGAAGCTGATGCCTTTGGTACATTCACTCGGGAGCTTTGCCTCGAGTGGTCTTGTCTAAGGCGGATCCATGGCTCATTTACTCTGCCAGCTGGACCTGCCATAAATGCAATGAGCCACAAATATCCTTTTCGTAAATAAAAAAAATATTCCACTTCAGCATCAGCATAAGGTCTAGGCACTCTCCTTGCTCTGAGCAACTGTTTGACTCTTTCGAATGAAATTAAATTAATTTCCAAATACATGCAGGATCACAGAGTAATTCTAAGACAAGGAGTTAAACTTGTTTCCTTTTCCTTTGTATTTTAGCTCATTTTCATTGTTTACAGAGCATATCTGAGATAAACTTTGCAGTAAACATGCATTAGTACCAGATTCTGCAAGGAAACATATTTTTATCTTTTTTTTTTTTTTTCCTTAAACTAGGGCTTTAAAAGGATCCTTCTACAATTCTCAAAGTCATTGTTAAATGTTTTAAATAGTTGGTCAAATGCCAAACTATTTTCATTGCCTGAATTTCTCTCCTTGGAGAATTATTGCAGACAATGAAATGTGACATCTTCAACATTTGTGTCAAAGAGAAACCTAGCAGGACAAGCAGTTTTGTAACTCAAGAACTTGACTGAAGTTTTGTATTGTATTGAGTAGGACAAAAAAACCTCGTGGTGTATTCAATCACTCGATCTCCGTGGTACTACAATTATTATAGCTTTTCTTTACTAGGAAAAAACAGATCCCGCTTCTGCATTTTGTTTTCAATTTGGGTTGAAACCACCTGCAGTTCTTAGAAATACCTGGATGAAGTAATTGCATGCAGTGGGAAGGCTTGATTGCCCCTCGTGCTTTCAGTGCTAGAGCATGCTCTCCAGGAACATCCACGGGGCTGTGGAAGGCAAAATGGCCAAGTCGAAAGGGAAGTGATTTTTTACTTTCTTCAGTTCCCAAGCGTGGTGTATTCATTTGCGGTGAAAGCCCGTTCAAGACAATGGGAGAAGTCCTCGGCAGTTTGGGTCAA